>NC_081855.1:49059454-49289454 GCF_963259705.1 Myotis daubentonii | reverse complement strand
TTTTAGTAGATACTGCCAGACAATTTTCTAAAGTGGTTGTGCCCCTTTGAATCCCACCAGCAGTATCTAAAAGTCCCAGCTGCTCCTGCTCCACACTCCACATCTTCACTGCCGCTTGGCACGCTTCTCTTTTTCATTTTAGCCACACATGACCTGATTTAGGTTTTTAAACAAGCACCCTGGCTGCAGCGTGGAGAACTAGCTGGTGTGGTTAAGGGAGAGGTGGAGAGAGGAAGCTGAGAGCGCAGGAGGAGGCTAGTGCAGTCGTCCTGGGAAGCCATGAACGTGGTTTGGACTAAGTGGTGATAGAGAAGTCATGGTCATGGTAATAGCATACCAATCCGGCATATATTCTGGTCCTGACCAATGAGGTGAACGAGGTATGAGAGAAAGAACTATTCAGGGTGAGTCCTATATTCTTTCTTGCCTGGAGAACCTGGTTGGATGAGAGGAGCATTTTCTGACATCCAGAAGATCAAGAAAATAACATGTAGGACAAGGGAAGGTCAAGGGCTCCAGTGCAGCTGTTTGCATACAGGATATCTCCTGGAGGGTAGGTTCTAGCTGCCCGTGCCTTAACATAACTGGTAAGTGCTGGTTGTGTGATGAGTGCATACTATCTGCAGGGGACAGATCTGGGTTAGAGGCCCAGGTCTGCCCTCTCACTCACCCTGTAACATGGACCTCAGGTTAGGACGGCCCAGCCTCCACCTTCCTCCTTACAGAGTTAGAATCCAACAGGATCAGGTATCTATGGCACCTGGAACATGGAAGAACTAAAACCTTCACTCTTCCAAGTGCCAGGCACAATGTGACATGTCTTAGGAGTTGGGCACCTTTTCCTCCCATCCACATTTTTGTTAATCCTCACCGAGGATATTTTTCCATTGATTTTTAGAGAGAGTGGAAGGGAATGGGGAGAGACGGAGAGAGGAACATTGACGTGAGAGACACATCGATTGGTTGCCTCCCGCACCTGCTCCGACCAAGGCTGGGGCTCGAGCCTGCAACCAAGGTACGTGCCCTTGACTGGAACTGAACCCAGGACCTGTTGGTCCACGGGCCAAAGCTCTATCCACAGAGCCAAACTGGCTAGGGCTCTCATCCACATGTTCAAAGTCATTCCAGAACCTTCTTGCTGCGGGGCCCGGCACATTGAGAGGCGGTCCCCTCTCACCTCCCTCAGCCTCGAAGAAACAGAATGGAGAACAGCAGGAGGGTTGATTCATAAGACTTTATCCGCTTATTTCCCACCCAGCAGTTTCTGCAACACCAACTGAGCCTGGACGGCACACACGGTTCACTCTGTTAAAGCTGTGGGCAGGGGAAGCAGCAGGGCAGGCGGCAAGGCTAGGGGAGGGCAGCAGCCAATACCGGCCCAGTGGGCCCAGTGGTGGAGGAGGGTGTGGGAGCTGGAGTGAGAAGGCTGCTGAGAGGGGTCGGGAGGAAAGGGGGCTACAGGGAGAAGAGGGAAAGGGGGTGCATCAGCAGCTGCAGGGAGGAGGCAGGGAGCAGGAGGAGGGCCTTGGTCCCTGTCTTTAAGGGACAGAGGGGTGGGGGAGGGGGTGAGACGCAGGGGCTGCATCAGCTGCGGCGGTGGGGGCGGGAATCCATAGACATTTTTTGCCGCAGGAACAAGACAGGCCACTGTATAAAAGGGACTGTACAACATAACCTATGGTACACTGTTTACATATGATACAAGGCTCTTTCCCTCTTTTGAGTTTTAAAAAATAAAATTACAATTCCAGAGCTTTGGGTAAAAAATATATACATCCTCAGAGCAGGAACAGCAGCTGCTGCTGCTGCTGCCTCTTCAGAAGGGAAAGAGGTGGTGCCAGAAAGGAGGGTGAGGCTGCGCCTGGCAATCTCACCCAGTAGCTGCCAGGAGCCCCTGCACCCCTCAGCCCAGGAGGCCCTGATGGGAGCGGGAGGGGAGACAGAGGCAATAAAGGCATCGCTAGAGTCCAGTCTGCCTTTACAGTCTCCGCCATTCCTTCCCCCACTTTGGGGGTCTGCCTGCCCCCAGGGACAGGGATCCACCCCACCCCAGCTTGACGGGGAGGACCAAGAGGGAGTCAGGACAGGGCAAAGGATAGATCATGTTCTTAGTGTCAGACACAGAGCCAGAAGGGGGGTGACGACTCCCTCCTTAGCAGTGAGACACCCCAGAAGCAGGAGTGTGGGCAGCAGGTACCCCTAACTCCTGCTACCACCTCACCACATCCCCTGGAACACAGAAGGCGGGTCCCAGAGGCAGAGTAGGCCTGTGTTTCCCTGAGCATCTTTCATCCTCTCAGTGGAGCCCACCCAGGGACCTTCAGGAGGCCTGGCTGGGGGGGGGGGGTTCCCGAGGGCTGGTGGGTAACCCCTCCCACCTGCCGCTGCTCCCTGTCCTCACCAGCAGCTTCGCCCACCAGCCCGGGGGTGCAGGGCAGCAGGCGTAACTAAGCAGGGAGTGTGGGCGTGGGGAAAGCACCCACAATGCACTGACCCAGGGGCAGAGTAGACAAGGGTAGCACCAAACAGAAGGACCTTCCCCGCCCCCAGCACACACAACACCCTGCCTCAATGACCGGGTGCACTTCTGCTCCTTGAAGGGGGGCATATGTACACGCACCCCCACATGCACACAGACACGAGGGCAACATGATACTCAGAGGGTGCAGCCAGGGGTCCCAGCCCTGACCTGGGGGAACCGGAACAGGGGGTGGAGAGGAAGGCTGCCAGGCCTCCCCCAATGGGGGACCAGAGGGTGGGCCACTTTCCTTCCTGCGTGGGAAGAGGAGGTCGGGAACTCTACTCGGGAATAGACCTGGATGGGAGGGGGCAGAGGAAAGAGTTCTGTGCCCCTTTTCCCTGGGAGGGCAGGGGCCAGCAGAGCGTGGTTTGGGCTTGAAGGAGCAAGGGGGCAGAGGACTTCAGCAGGATAAACAGGCTTATGAGTCCCGGAGTAAGTCCATCCGACTCTCTCTTCCCCGTGGTGGGGCGGGAAGTTGCTCCAGGGGAAAGATGTCGGAGGTGGGTTGGGACATGGTGCAAAGTGCTTGAGTGGCAGGTGCCCGAGGACCCTGCGGGGCTGACTGAAACGTCTGTTCTCACTGGCTGTTCGCCTCCAGCTTGTAGGAAAGCTCGAAGAGGAGGTTCTGGTTGTCGATGACCTGGAACTGGCGCACGTAGGCCTTGGTCTGCAGGTGATGGGGGGATGCCTCCATATCCAGGCCTGGAGGGTAAGGAGAGAGCTCATTAGGCTGTTAGACTCTCTTCTTCCTCTACACTAGCGGTTCTCAACCTTCCTAATGCCTCGACCCTCTAATACAGTTCCTCATGTTGTGGTGACCCCCAACCATAAAATTATTTTCGTTGCTACTCCATAACTGTAATTTTGCTATTGTTATGAATCGTAATGTAAATATCTGATATGCAGGATGTATTTTCATTGTTACAAATTGAACATAATGAAAGCATAGTGATTAATCACAAAAACAATATGTAATTATATATGTGTTTTCCAATGGTCTTAGGCGACCCCTGTGAAAGGGTCGTTTGACCCCCAAAGGGGTCACGACCCACAGGTTGGCGACCCACAGGTTGAGAACCGCTGCTACACACACACACACACACACACACACACACGCACACGCACACACACACACTGGCCAGAGGACAAGGGTGCAGGCTGGGACGGGTGTGGAGCAGGAGGGCCCCTGGGGAGGCCCAGGAGAGCGTGGAGAACTGATGAATTTAAGGAAATAAACATTTCTCCCCAGAACCCTCCCTCTCAGTAAACACTCTCCCTGTAAGGCTCTCAGGACCCTGGGTACTCACAAAGGGGCCGGCTCCGGTATTTGCGGACAGTCCTCACTTTTTCAGCCACTGAATGCTGGGGGATGACAAGGAATGAGCCCTGAGATGGTCACAGGCAGACGCTCCCCCCCTTACGCTCCCCTTCCTCTGATCTCCAACTCTGTGGGTTTTGCTCCCTCTGGTCCCCAATTCTGGAGGGTCTCGAAGCACCAGAGAAGTAGGTGTCACCGGGTGCCAGATGAGGGGGAGGTAGAGTTGCCCCTCCCCCTGAGCTGCCTGCCTGTCAGCTTTGCCACCCCACCCGTGGGCGGGTTGCCACAGCGATGCCACCAGGAAGACAGTCGGAGTCTGTCAGGCAAGCTGGGCACCATGGAGAAAGGCTGCTGTCTCCAGGGGGTGCCAGGAGAGGGGGAGGGACCGGGGTTGGCAGTGCCACCTACCAGTTTCTCAATATTCACCAAACCATCCACCAGGGTCTTACTCCCCTCGTGCAGGAAAGTCAGGTCTAGGGAATGGAGAGAGAAACAAGTGAGGAAGAGGAGGTTCAAAGGGCCCCTGGAATCCACTCAATCTTGGGGGGCAACTCTCCTCTGGGCACTCAGCTAAGAGGGGACTGAGAGGCAGAACTGGGGCATGAAGCACGGGGACAGAGGAACATCATTTGGGAACAACTCTCACCTTTGAGGATCAGAGGCACAAAAGGAATCACAGGCGGTTTCATCTTGGAGATCACTTCTCGGTAGCTTTTGTGGTTCCTGCAGGGGTCCTGGCATTCCGCAGAAGAGGGATACAGGGGCAGATAGACCCAGGGTACCCCAAAGACACCCCCCATTTCCTCCCTCATCCCCCTGCCCTAGCAGAGAGGGGTGTGAAGGGGGGTGTCGCTGGGGGGTGCTGGTCTCCAATCAGGTAGGGGTGTGCTAGGGAAGTCTTTTCCAGGGAAAATAGGGGAGCAATCCCCCAGCATGGTGGGAAGAGAAGGGGGATCCTAGGCACTAAAAACCTTGAAAGGGAAGCTTGAGGGAGAAGGTTTATGGGAACAGAGGGTCTCTGGGGTACAAGTCCGAGGGCAGATAGAGCCAAACCCACTCACCGTCAGGTTCTCGAATTTGCGGAACAAGTTCTTGAATTTCCCTGGCAGCTTCTGCAGAGAGTTTGAAGGAAGAAGGAGTGTCAGAGTGGAGCTCCTTGAGTTTCATGGGATCCCCAGGTGTGAGAGGGGAGAGGGCCTGCGTGTCTTGCAGGGGCAGGGAAGCCGGTGGGTGGGGAAGTGGAGTCCCCCTTGGCTGGAAGCAGCCCAGAGAAATGAATTATTCTGGGGAAATGGAGGCCTCTGCCATGCACCAGGGGGCCTCACTGAGTGCTGGCTGCCATCGGACAGCCCCGTGTGCCACCTGGCCTGGGCTGCCTGCCCACCCACGCAGGCGGGCCTCAGTTACTCATCTGCACAAGGACAGGGTCCATTACCAGAGCGGTGTACCCTAGGGCTGTGTGGGCACCTCCTTCCCATGGAGGTGAGCCCAGGGTGTCAAGACAGGCTGGCGGCCAAGATCCCCAGGTGGGCCAGTGCAGGGGGGAGGGGAGGAGAGGGAAGAGGTTGCATTACCTCCCAGGTGAGCCGCAGGCGGCTGACCGCGGCGTTGTCCAGCCCCATGACCACGGCGTAGAAGGACAGCAGGTCCTGGTTCTGCTTGCAGCTGGGGGGTTGGGAGGCGGGGTCAGCGGGCGGTCAGAAGGCCCTGGCACCGCCCCTCGCACCCCCAACCCCAGGCCTCCGTGCTAGCTCCGCCCCTCCCCCCCTCCTCCCAGCTGGCCGCACTCACATGGCCGCGATCTTGATGAACTTCTTGAGCAGCTGCACGCGCTTGCCCTGGGCCTCGCAGAGCAGCACCTCTGTGGCCACCCAGTGGGTGACCTCGCTGCAGCGCTGCAGGAGCAGCTCCAGGTTGGCCGTCTCCCGCCGGCCGCGCTCCCCGTGGAACACGTAGTCCACGAACTCCAGCTGCACCCACGGTGGTGGCAGAGGGGCGGCCGGGGCGCGGGGCGTGTGGGTGGGAAGATGGCAGTGCCAGACGGTGAGGAAGGAAAGGCAGGAGGGTTGGGGCGGGAGGGGTAGAAAATAGAAAAGTTGGGGACAGCACAGGATGCAACAGAGATGGGGGAAAACAGCCAACATGAATAACACTCTACCATCTATTGAGCATTACTAGGTGCCAGGCACTTAACCCATGTAACAGACATTATTATCGCTGCCTTGTTTTATTTCTTTAATAGTAAATACTCAAAAAGTACTAATAAACCACGGTTCAGCTTCTGGGTAAGCAGCTTGGGCCCTGAGCCACCTGCTAGGGGTCTGTCTCTTTGCTGTTTCCTCCGATGAGGGGGACAAAGGCTTAGCAAGGTCCTGGTGGTGCATTGCCCCAAGGACATGCAGCAGGTCGGTGTCCGACCAGGCTTTTTGGCGCAGAAACTGTCTCGCTCCAGGCCCCTACATTTGGCACATTCCTCCCTCCTGGCCCCTCGCCCAGCACCAGCCTCAGTCACACCTCGTGCACACAGCGGAACAGCTCCCAGTGGAAGGCCGTGAGGTGGTTGGCAACATCCTCAGGCTCCACTCGGTGGATCTCGGTGTCTCCAGGGGAGACCTGGATTTCCTCGGGGAGGGGCACCTGGTGGCAGGCAGGGGGACAGGGCTGGGCTCCCCGCTGGGCTTGTGAGTTTCTGCTCCAGCCCCTCCCAGCCATCACCCCCAGCCCAGGCCTTGTGAAGGCCTTCTTACCAGCGCCTCGTAGCTGTCCCGGGTGCAGGCAAACAGGTGGCTGTTGATGCCCAGCGTGGTGAAGACACAGTCTTCAGTGGGCTGGAGAAGGACTTTCTCTGCAGAAAAACGAGCTGCTTTGCCTCAGGCCCAGCCGCCTGCACCCTCACACATCCCAGCCACCGTCGCCATCCCACCCAGCCACTCCTCGCCTGCATGGACACATTCTAGACCAGCCGTGGGCAAACTACGGCCCGCGGGCCGGATCCGGCCCGTTTGAAATGAATAAAACTATTGAAAAAAAAGACCATACCCTTTTATGTAATGATGTTTACTTTGAATTTATATTAGTTCACACAAACACTCCATCCATGCTTTTGTTCCGGCCCTCCGGTCCAGTTTAAGAACCCATTGTGGCCCTCGAGTCAAAAAGTTTGCCCACCCCTGTTCTAGACTAACGGGACTTGTAGTATCACCAATGGAGGCTATATTTTTCTGACATCTTTCAAAGAATGACTTCTTTTGCATGTATAACCTCTTTTTTGCTCCCAATGTCCTATCACAGCGCCTCTCTCATTCTATCGTCTCCGTGACACTGGAAAAGCCGGAATTTTTTCCTGTCTTAGAGGGAAATAAGGCGATGGCTACCTTGCAGGCTTTTTGTCTGCCCACAGGGATGGCAGGCGCACCCTGCATCTTTAGCCTCAAAAACAAAGCATCCTCAGGTTCTCAAAGAGATTAAAGGACGAGATCCCAAGATGAGTAAGGCAGGCGCCCAGATCAGCACCCAAGTGTCCTGGACCAGTGCTTCCCAAATTTAAACGTGCATAGACTAATAGCCTGGGGATCTTGTTAAAATGCACATCTGATTCAGCAGGTCTGGAATTGGGGTCTGAAATACTGCATTTTTAATGAGCTCCCAGGAGATGCTCACGCGGCTGGTCCCAGCACCACAGTGAGCAGCTAGGACCGAGAAGTCAGTTTTTACCCGCCCCAGGCACTGGGCTTGTGCATTTCTCCTCTGGGGGGGGGGGGGGGGTCCCAGCGGAGTTCTTCCTGACCCTCACCTCCTGAAGAGGCCACAGCTACCAGGATGAGGGAATCCTCCCGCCCCGCAGGCTCCTCCGAGTACTGCAGTTTCTCCGTCACAGAGCCCAGAATGTCCTGCACAGATGCGGAGAGGCGGCTGCGTATGGTCACATAAGAGTGGTCAGGCATGTAGACGCGGCAGAAGACTGGGCAGAGACAGGAAGGTGGCTTTCATCAGAGGGCAGAATGGCAGCACTGGCATAGCCCCCTCCAGGACACCGGTGTTCCCCACTCCATCCCACCCGTAACCCAGGGAGAATCCATGGAGGGTGACCAAGACCCCATTGGGCCCCCTGAGCCACTCAGGAAGCTCCGCCTTTCCTAATGCCCACACTCACTCTCATCAGAGCCCCGGAAGGCCACTCGGGTCTGCAGACAGGAGTCTATCCGGCGGAAGTGGCGGAAGAGTGGCTTCACCTGCTTGTTGGGCGGCTGGCTCTCCTCTGGGATCCTGGCATGGACACAGCTGGGCATCAGGAAGCCCTGCCAGGCATATGGAGTACCAGGCAGGCAACATCAAGCAGGGATATCAGAACTGGGTCAGGGATGCACTGGCATCAGGTTCAGAGAGTGCTGGGAGGTGTCAGAAGTGAGGACAATGGCCAGCAGGGGACAACTGTCCAAGTGACCCAAATCAAATGCCACCTCTTCCATGAATTCTTGTCTGATCTACCCCACCCACCAGGAAAGGTCATTTTTTCATGCTGCTTTTTTTTTTTTTTTTTTTTGCTATAGGACAATGGGCTAACATTTGTTTATGTTTGTATCTTATCTCTTCTACAAGTTTGAGAGCTTTTGAGAGCTGGGATTCGTTCTTACTGGTTTTGTTTTCCATCGTCCAGGCCTAGAACATTGCTTGGCACATGATAGGTGTAGGTAACCAGCTGTTTGCTGAGTTTTGCCAACAAGAACTTCACACTCTGGGAGGGAAACAGATGTGCACACAGCTACTTCTAACACAAGGCAGGTGCTAGGTGCTATGACAAATATGCACGGAGAGTTACGTTGGTTTAAGGGAGGGAGAAAGCTATTCCTAAAAGGGAAGGTCTGGGGAACTTTCATTGAGAAGATGGCATTTGACCTGGCCCTTGAAGGACAACAGGAAGAGAAGGGAGTGGGAGGAGGTCCTTCTGGAATAGACCATCTAAGTGACAGCAGGAAGTTGGGAAAGCACAAAAGTTTAGGGGATGAGATGTGTAGGGAGCGTGGTGGCCATAGGGCTAGGTAGGAGTTGAGATGAGAAGAATTAGCAGAAGATAGAAAGGGAAGGGTGTTGAATTCTGTGCTAGGATATTGCACCTTTTCTTGTCTTATAGGCAATAGAGAGCCAAGATGTTTTTGGAAAGGGAACATGATGTCAAGTTGGAAAGATCTCTCTCTCTGGTGTCACTATAAGAAGGGAGAGACAGACACAAGACCATAAGCTGAAGCCCAGTCGGCATTAAGCTCAGTGGCTGAGCGTCCACCCTATGAACTGGGAGGTCACTGTTTGATTCCCGGTCAGGGCACATGCTCAGGTTGCAGGCTTGATCCCCACGGCGGGGCATGCAGGAGGCAGCCAATCAATGATGCTCTCTCAGCATTGATGTTTTTATCTTTTTATCCCTCTCCCCTGAAGCTCTGAAATCAATAAAAATATATTTTAAAAAACAGACCATTAAAACGAAGCCCTGGATTGGAGGCTGTGGCGATAATCCAGGTGAGAGATCATGAGGCCTCAGTGAGGGCTGTGGTGGTGGGGACCGAGGGGAGAGAAACGGAAAGGGCCCAAGGTATGGATGGATAGATGGACAGACGGATGGGTGGATGGAAGGAGGGATGGGTGCAGTAGTGTCCTAAAGCCAGTTCGCATTGCCTCATGAAAGCAGTTTGCTAAATTTTGCCCACTGGCTTTAAAATAAAGCTACTTTAAAAAAAAATAATAATAAAGCTACTTTAAAAATAGTGTGTGAACCCTGGCATTGTCCCAATACGCCAAGGTTGCAGGTTTGATCCCCAGTCAGGACACATATAAGAAGCAACCAATGAATGCATAAGTAAGTGGAACAAAAAAATCGATGTTTCTCTCTCAAAAAAAATCTTTTTTAATTGCAGTGTGTGTGTGTGTGTGTGTGTGTGTGTGTGTGTGTTTCTAATCCTACAGCCAAATTATTACCAAAAAAGTAGTATTCTAGTTGTCTTACTACATTTCACTATTATCTATGCTCTTCCGGTGATTTACATCGATGGCATCTGTATGGTGAAAACACTGTAAAATGGCCTCTACTGCGTATCTCTTCCCAGCTTCGCAGTCAGCGATGTCATGTTGGTAGCTTGAAATCAGCCATGATGAGGGAATTTATACTATGAAAATCAGCAAAAGCTACAAAATCAGGGTGGGTTAGTTTTTTTTCCCCCCTGAAGTGCTGGTTGTTAAATAATATTCACTAGTATGCCAAAAAAAAAATGACTGGAGCCCTGCTGAGTGTGACTCAGTTGGTTGGAGTCATTCCATATACCGAAAGGTTGCAGGTTCGATTCCCAGTCAGGGCACATGCCCAGGTTTTGGGTTCCATCCCCGTTGGGGTGCATGCAGGAGGCAATCAATGGATGTTTCTCTCTCACATGGATGTTTCACGGTTCCCTCTCTCTCCCTCCCTCCTTCTCCTTTTCTCTCTCTGTGAAGTCAGTCAGAACAGATCCTCAGGTGAGAGGAAAACAGTGACTGGGAGATAGTCTTTGTGCTGCTCTCCAGTAAGAGAAAGGGACTGAAATAAGACCACACTGGAGCCAAAAGGCCAGAGGCAGCCCCTGTACGAGAGGACCGTGGGGATTTCTCTCCTGTCCCCTTCCCCAACCCACCCATTCCCCTCACTTTAGCTCCACGGTTTCCACAAGCTGGTGCAGCCTCAGTGTGTCCTCTCGGAGGTCCTGGTAAAGGGACTCATCCTTCATAATCAGCAGGTACAGATCCTGGGGAGAGGAGAGACGGGAGGGCATCGCTCTGTCAGGTCTCCATGCCTTCGAGCATAGGAGAACCATAGAAGCGAGGGCCCCGGGCACCTTCTCCTTCTAGTGCCCCGCTTGACGACTATGGCTCCTTCAAAGGGGCCCCCTTCCAGAGCTAATCGCCTGCTCACCCGCCTTTCCTTCCCAGGCCCACCTTGATGATGCGGCCGGCCCCCTCTTCCTCCTGCAGCAGCCCCTGGTAGGTGTCCAAGAAATGAAGGAGCATGGCTAGACAGGCCTGCTTCTGGCCCAGTCCCTCGGGGCCCTCCCTGCCCCCTGCCAAAACAAAGCTGACCCTTACGTTAAGGAAAAACCCCGGGCAGGCAGACCTGAGGAAAGTGGGAAGGGAGATGAGAGGCTAAACCACCCCAAATATTCTCTAGGTTTGGGGCCAGGGGAGGAGGAGATCCAGGGGTCCCTGGATCCAAGACCCCCTCATGCCCCAGCCCAGAGTAGATAGGAATGGCACCCACGTGACCACATCCAGCTCCCACCTCTGAATTTCACTTGAGGATACCCTGTCTGGACCAACCCAACCTCCACCAGCCCACGCCCGGAGCTCACAGCAGGCTGATAAAGGTCATGGCGCTCACCACGAACCTGACCACACCTGTAAGTAAGGCCCGGTGTTTCTAAGAGAACCTATGATATTCTACTCAGCAGCCTGACATTTGCAATTAGGTCCTAAAATAACTCAGTGAGAGGCTCTATGCTTACATGAGACCCTATGAAGAGCCCAGCCAGTGGCTCGTCTCTAGTAGACCCTACAGAAGCACAGCCACGACCCGATGTTTACACCGGACCCTGTAATAACTCACTGGGCAACCAGATGTTTAGAGCAACAATTCAGTGAGGAGAGAGGCACTCTTAATGGAATAATAACACCTTAGGTTGTACAGGGCTTTGCAATCTCCAAAGCGTTCCCACATCTGTGATCAGATCTATCTCCACAGCAGCCCGGTAGGTAGGCAGAGCAGATGCTATTTACCCTCATTTGATAGGAGAGAAAACTGAGGCCCTGGGAGGTTAGGTGACCTGCTCAAGGTCACACAGCTGGCGGACAGAAAAACTGGGGCTGAAACCCAAGGGTGTTTTGTAAGGGAGAGCTTAGGACGTGACATCCCATGTGGGCTGGTGGGAGTGGCTCCCTCCTGACCTCCCCTTTTGCAAGCTCCCCAAAAGGATATGACTGGTGTAGCTCCTGCAGGAATTTCTCCGTGGGGAGGAAGAGAGAATGGGTGAGGACGATGTCATCCAGCAGGATATCTGTAGAGATCGTTCGGCACCACTGATGTCAGAGCGGCACTTCCAGGATCCAACCGGACACTCCCCACCCAACTCTCTTGCCTCCAAGGGCGAGCTCTCCTTAGCCAGACTGGAGCCCCAGCCACCTGCCCCATCATGCTCTGCACACACACACTCGCACGCGCGCGCACACACGTGTGTGAAGATTCTGGGCAGCCGCTGCAGGGGTGGGGTTGGCAGCTGCCAAGGCAGCTGGAGGGAAGGAGGGGGCACCCTTTGATGGCCACGCCCACTTCTCTTCAGTGTGTATGGGAAGCTGGTCAGATAATACACCAAGCTTGAGATCAGCCCCCTGAAAAGAGGTCTCTAGACAGAGACAACTTCCAAACACAGAGGTCAGGGTCAGCAGGGTGTGTGTGTGTGTGTGTATGTGTCCCTCCTCCCCTCCCCACTCCCTACCTAACAGCTTTGAGTTCCAGCTAGGCAGGTGAGAACCAGCCCGATTAAAAGGGAGATGGAGCAACTGCCATTTCTTTGATCCTAAAGCCTTTAAAGAGAAAAACTCTGTGTCCTCTAGATGCTCAGAGATCGTCGGGTTAATGATGGAAGGGTGGAGGGGAGTGGCTCCTCCCACCACTTCTTTCCCCTCCACACCCCCATCTGGGCCTGGCTCAGCCAGTCAGCCAGGTACAAGGTCGCCCTGACTTGCATCCAGCCCTGGGGTGGGGCAGGGCAGCCTGGCACACACAAACAGGCTGGGCGCAGGGAGGGAGCCAGGTGTCCTTACCCGGACAGGTTAGGGCCAGGTCCCCAGGCACTGCCTCAAGACAAAACCAAGGCTTCTGTGGGCCCTTGGCTCACCATCCCTGGCCTCCAATTCTAGCCAGGAAGGTGGAGGAGGAGTGCCAACACCAGATCCTCTACTTCCACTCTTTCACTTTACAAATGAGAAGAAACTGAGGCCCGGGGCTGGAGGGACTTGCCTGGAGCTGGGCTAAGAACCCACACTCCTGAATCTTTATCTGTTCTCAACATGCCTGAGGCAGACTGCCTGGGTAGAACCAGTGGTCCAATGGGGCTGCTTAGACTTTTGAGAGGCTGGCTAGTTTGGGGTACCGTCTGTAACTCCTCTCCTCCCACACACCCTGGGAGGGAACCAAGATGGCTTAAGCCCATTGGGTGTATTGGAGAATATCAGAGCGGCAGGTTAAACTGATTCTCATTCATTCTGGGACTGGTTTGGGGTTGTTTCCCAAACCAGTTACTCTGGGAATTGAGCCTGCCAGGCCAGATAATACAGGTGACAGTCAATTCAGGAGTCCTTCCCCAGGAAAGACTGGGCAGAGGCTGTGGCACCCAGGCACCAGAAAAACAGCTTCTCCCTTTACCTCTCTGTCCAGCTACCCTGCTATGTTCTTAAAATGAGAGTGCTCCCCCAACTCGGATGTCCAGCTCCAGGGATGAGGGACTAGGACTAGAGATGCCTGACGCCCGTCCTATACTCTTTATCCCACTGGTGAACGAAATCAGAGCGAAGGAAGAAGAGCACGGGGCAGAATGGGGGAGACGCGGCTGTGGGGGCTACAGTTTGGCGTCCGTCTCCTCCAAGGCAGGCTCTGGTCCAATGCACAGCCTCCCCAGGGAATGTGTCATAGAGACACAGGGTGTGTAGCGTAGGCGGGAAGTTATGGTTAGAAGGGCTGTATGTGTTTGATATTTTTCTAATTAAATCCAAAAGGTGTCAGCTCCCCAGGGCAGCTCCAGTCTGAGCCAAAGGAGAGAGGGCCCGGGTCTTGAGAAAAAGCTAGGGGACTGGAGCCCTCTCCCACACACCAAGGCTAGGGCTTCCTGCAGAGCTCTGAGAGCACAGTGGGGGAACCCCCGTCTTGAAATGCTCAGCCAGGGTCCCCAATCCCCAGACCCTGCTGGGCTTAGCAAAAGGCCAAGAGCTAGGCCTAAAGACCCACAGGTCTTTTACTTTAGCGACTGCCCGGCAATCTGGGGCCTCAGTTTCCTCAAAGTCGCCCTAGGAGGGGTGCTGGTGGGGAGTGGTGCAATAGCATCATCATTTAGGGAATAAGCCTCTCAGGGTGTGGTTATTATTTTTTGAAAGAGGCGGTGTGCTGAGGCCTGCCAGGGGAAGGGTGGGGGTTGGAAAGGCCCAGACCCCCCTAGTCGCCACAGGGCCCTGGTGTCTGCCCAGTCATCTCTCCCCCAACAACATCTCTGAGTCAGCCCCCAACTGGAACACCTCCCTCCACTCCCAAGCAGCTAAGGACAATGCATCCCTTTGCCGGAGCCGCAAACCCAGCTCAGGCCCTGTGCCGGTCTGGCACTGCCCCACTGGTTGGGCCAGCCCTCTGCTCTGGGCTTCTAAACCGAAGGAACCGGGGACTCCTGGAAGGTCTCACAGGCTTGGGCACCTCGGTGGGGGGAGGGGAGCACGGCTGCTCTGGGCAGCTTCCATCTTAGTGTGTCAGGCCCTAATTTGGGGCCCCAGAAGGAGGTGATCAACATCAGAGACCCAAGAGTCTGTGGATAAAATGTCCAGGGGAAAGGGAGGGTGGCTTAAGGGAAGACAAGAGGTTCAGCTTCTTCTCCAGCTGCGGGTGAGGCTGCTACCGGGAGCCAGGTGGCCCTGCCACTCTGTTCCTCCGATGAGCCCCTACCCCATTTCGGCCGACCACTCAACCCCACACCGGGCTCCAGCGGAGCGCCAGCCCAGGCTGCCAGGGCGAGGGCGAGGAACCCGGTGGCAGCCCCCTGCTCTGGGGCGGATGAGCCAGCCGATCCTTCCTTACCTGAGGCGGCGCTGTCCCTGGTGGGCCCTCCGGCCAGCCGCTGCAGAACCCGGTTCAGAAGATGCTCCGGCCGCTCGGGGGCGCCCAGGGGGGCCCAGGGCGGGGAAGTCAGGGGCTCGCCCGGGGACAGTTCGTCGGAGGAGTACGAGGAAGGGGACCGCAGCGGCCCCCCTCCCCCGAGCGGCCCGGGCCCCGGCACCTCCTCTAACTGCAGCCAACAGGGTCCCCCGCTGCCGCCGAGCTCCTCCGTGACCCCCGCCGGCTCTCCACCTTCCTCCTCTGGGGGCGGCTCCAGCCCCGGCTCGGCGGGGGGCTCCCGCAGGAAAGCGGGGAGCAGCAGGCGAGATACGCTCTGACGCCGCTGCAGTGGCCGCGGTCCCCCGGCTGAACCGCCGCCCCCGCCAGGTCCCCCACCCCCGCCGGGCCCACCGCAGCTCCCCGGGCCCCCGCCGGGACCTCCCGCCACCGTTCGCCCCGCCAGCTGCGACGTCTGCTTCTTCAGAAATTTCTCCAGCGGCTTCATGCCCCCCCACCCGCCCCTCTTCTCGGGGCCGCCGGGGGACCCAGGTGTCCCGGGCGCGGGCGGGGGGGCGGGGACGCGATGCTCAGAGCCGGAGGGGCAGAGCGGAGGGCCGTGCCAGGCGCCGGACCGGGGGCCAGAGGTGCCCGAGGCTCGCTGGCCGGAGTCCAGTGGCCAGTGGCCCGGGGAGGTGCCAGAGGGAAGGGGTGCCCGTCGTTAGTGGCCTCCCATGCCGGCTGCAGCCGGCCCGCGGCCCGAAGGGTGGGTCGGATGCGGGGCCGGTGCCCCGGCGCTGCGCTCGTGGGCCGGGCTGCGGCGGCGGAGGCAGCGGGCGGAGCGCAAGGCTGAGAGGACGCGGCGGCGCTCCTGACCGCGGGGAAGGTGGAAGAGCGGAGACCGCGCCCCCTCGCCCAGGCCCCGCCCAGGCCCCGCCCCTTCCCCTCCCGGGCCCGCCCCCTGGGCCGCGCGAGGCTTGAACTTGGGTGTTGGGGCTGGTCGTGGGGGCTACGGGGACCACTTGGGATTGTAAGGAGCTGAATGGGATTGGATGGAGAGTTCAGAGAAGACGCAGAAATTCAGGGCAAAGTAAGAGGGACACACCAATGGAGAGGGATTCCTGGCTCGGGGGCTTACCGAGGAAGCTAGGGTCATTTCAAAGAACCAGGGCAGGTCTGTGGCCTGCATGCCTTGACGCACCTACCTGTACTCAGGTGAGACCTACAAAGATTGCTGATTGGGTATCCATCACTCTCACCCAGATAGTTTACTCTGTTGACACACTTACAGGAGGAATATGTGGTCTTTATCTCCCTTCCTGCAAGAAGGGCTGGGAAGGCCTGGGGTGGCTTGGCATTGGCCCTGGAGGCGGCACTCATCTAACCTTTCTGGCAGGGCACAATAGATGGTGAGGGCCTGGCCTGTGAAAGGCAGGTACTGGCAGGCAGGTAGGAGCCAGGTGGGGAGCAGCAGGTTGTGGCAGGTCTAGTTGGGGTGAGAAGAGACAGTAGGCAGGGGGAGGAGGCCAGGAGCACAAGGGCACCTAAGCCCAGCTGGCAGCAGAAAGCAGCAGGGCTGGGGAGATGGGTGACAAGCTCCAGCGCTGCCATCTGACATCATTAGGTACAGCGAGCTCCCCAGAGTTGACACAACCATGGAGTGGGGAAAGTGGTGCCAAATTTGCGCTCCAAATAATCCTTATTCCTGATGCCTATGCCAGGGGCATTCTGTTCCTGAGGAAGTGGGTAGAGAGACAGGCTCAGGGTAAGCACATCGAGATTAAGGTAACAAGGTTGGGGAGTGGCACCAGGTTCCAGATGGGCTGAGGCGCCTTGGACAATGCCGCACCCACATACTGTGTACCAACCAGGCAGGGACAGGAATGCTAAAGGCTGGGAGTGGTGGTAGAATCGAACAGGGTGTGCACTACTGGCATATCGGGGTGTGCGCAGATCTGGTCCTATGTATGCTAGAGCATGTGTTCACAGAAATGAGCTCGCATACCCATATGTTTGTGGATTTAGAAAGGAAACAGTAAATAGGAGAGAGCACAGTTTTGGCTGAGAAGCTGAAATAGAGACCCAAGGATCAGCTTCTTGGGCTCCCTGTACTAGACACCCTAATATCCCTGGGGTTAAGAGGGGCAACTGGCTGGAGTGGCTTGGAGCTCTCCAGGCATTTTATGAACCAAATAAGAAAAGGGGAGGGTTCCACTCCAGCACATGCCACAGTTACCAGATTAAGCTGGTTGCCTTGGTAACCTCCTCTCTGGGCAGGATTTGGGATTGTCGGTTAGGAAGGGGGAAGAACTGGCGAGTGTGGAGAATGTGGGGGCTGAAAATAAAAGGGGCAGAGAGGATTCTAGAAACTGGAAGCTTTGGGAGTAGGACCCCAGGATCCCCCCAACTCCTCAAGGATATTAGGCAGAGAATAAGTTCAAGACCTTAAATCAGGGAGGAAAGCCAGTATTGAGTCATGGTTTTCCTTGAACGGCAGTGGTACTTACCCCAACTGCACACTGGAATCCAGGGGAACTTTTCAGAAATACTGAGAGCCCTAGCTGGTTTGGCTCAGTGGATAGAGTGTTGGCCTGCCTACTGAAGGGTCCTGGGTTCGATTCTGGTCAGGGGCATAAGCCCAGGTTGCGGGATCGATCCCCACTAAGGGGTCTGCAGGCAGCAGCCGATCAATGATTCTCATTGTTTCTCTCTCTCCCTCTCTGAAATCACTAAAAATATATTTAAAAAAAATACTGAGAGGGTGCCAAGGTTTGTGGTATTTTTAAAAATATGTATTTTTTATTGATTTCAGAGAGGGAGAGGAAGAGAGAAACATCAATGATGAGAATCATTGATTGGCTGCTTCCTGCACACTACACACTGGGGATTGAGCCCACAACCCAGACATGTGTCCTGACCGGGAATCAAACTGTGACCTCCTGGTTCATTGGCTGATGCTCAACCACTGAGCAACACTGCTGGACTGTGGTATTTTTTAAAAGATCCCCAAGTAATTCAAATAGCCAGGATTGAAAATCACTGCCCCAGCGGGATGCCCCAACCCAAGTGGGCTGCAGATACTGAGACTCTGGGATTCTTTATCTTTCGCCCTTAGGGTAGCAGACGTGTGTGCTGACCTCAAGAGGGAGGAGGGCTGGAGGGCACCTATACTCTATCGTGGAAGAAAATGAGGGAAAGAGGGTGGTATAATTAACAGCTGTGAGGAGATGCAGGCAGGAAGCCCATGGACTTCCAGAAGGGGATGGGCAAGGCTACCTAAGGCCCATTCTGTCTGCCCTTACACTCTTCTTTTCTGCCCACTGAGAGGCAGGCTGGGAGGACAGAGAACCTGGGGGCTTTGCTGAGCTTGAGTTTCTTCTTGCTGAGCTGGTTACCAGGGCAACAGAGAGCAATGGGATCTGAGGAAGAGGCAGGGGTGAGGGGGAAGTATCTTAAACCGCTCATTCCTCCTTCCAGCAACCACCCCCAAGGCTGACTGGCACTATTTACATGACCCCAGATCAGGCCCAGAAATACCCATCACTCTATGGGGGAAGAAGGGAAGGAAACTGACATGATTTGAAGAGGAATGGGGATGGAGGTGAGGAAAGTCATAGTCCTCTGGCTGTAACACCACCCAAGGGTGGAGGGGGAGTTCCAACTGTCATTTTAAGTTGTGCCATGATGTCCATGCCCCCAGTACACAAAGATTTGTGCGACTCAAGAACAGATACTGCCAGCTCCGTATGAAATTCAATTGCTCCCCCACACTGTGGATAGCTTCTGTAGTAAACTTCCACCCGACCCTGGATCTGGAGGAAACAGTCAACTCAAAGCTAGGAACTGCCCTGTGCTCATCACAGGCCAAGTGGCAAAGGCAATTGGCAGCATAAGCCACAGCTAGAGGTCTTTCAACTGCCCCTCCACGCTGCCTGTACTAAGATTGATAGGAACCTCTCTCTTAGACTGTGGTCTTTGATACTTCAGTGCCAGTGTGAGTCTTTACTTTTCAGGAAGAAAGCTAGCTGAACCTCACCCTCTTCTAGGACTTAGTACAGCTATACTGACATTTGGCACATTATCTCGGGAAACTTACTTGCTAAACACAAAGGCAAGCCTAAGGGATATGATGTTCACATAGGTACGCAGCATCTTACTAATTTTTGTCCCTGACACTTCCAAACTAAGGGACTGCAGGATATCCTGGAGTCCATGTGGCAATGTGGTTTGGAAAAATAAGTGATGGGGAGTACAGACACACTTGTGGCTTCACAGGGGAGCCTCACCTCTGTGGGCTTCCATTTCACAAGTGTGAGCCGGCTCAAGTTGTGACTGACTCTGGGGAATTAAGAAGTCATCTTCCCTCCCCCTCAAATCAAAATGAATGCAAAAAAGCCAAGTTTACAGTCTAAATTTTATTATCGTCAAGTCACAATACTGATCACAAATGTGTACCCTTTAAAACAGTAACAACAACAAGAAATTCTTGCAACGAAACACAGTGGACCAACATAGACAACTGTCACAGTGTCTTCAGGTCTGGGAATCTGGGCATGCTGCCCACAGGCTTGAGGAGACATCTTCAGGTTTAAGGCAAAGGGAAGAGCCTACCACAGGCACAACCACCAGCTGCCCCTGGAAGAATCTCTTAGATATTTCCTCCTTTAGGGTTACAGCTTGAGTGCCTCTCCTCCCTCCCACATACTATGGACTCAAGAGCGGTCAGGCCAGCTGCTTAAGAGAAGGAATACAAACTGACATTACTTGGGGAGAGACACAGCTGCCACCTTCTCCCTCAAGTTCTGTAGGACAGAGACAGTGGCCAAGGTACCCTTGGCAGACACAAGTGCTGCAATAATAGGAATCTCTTTCGCAGAGGCAGCAGGAAAGTGGTTCAGTGCTGTGGATGGGGAGGAAAGGAGCCCCTGCCGCAAAAGTGACTGGCTTCCTTAGGCCTTAAGCCCAGGTGCTGTACCTTCTTCTGCTTGCAAGGACAGGAGTAGAACTAGAGGAAAATAAGGTAGTAACACCTAAAACACTTGCAGCAGACAATATATGAAAAAGAGCAAGTATAAAGGACAGGATAGATTGCTTGCTGGATAATATTTGCCTCTAGAGAGATGCATTGGTCCACAGCAACTGGAAAAGGAGTGTGTTAGGATTGGTGGAAATAAGAAAAGTAGGGTCCTCTAATTCCACTTACCTCAAAGACTGAGTGAGCCCTGAGGACTGTGTGAATACATAGCCCTAAGGTGCAAAGGCTCTCACTCTACCCTCCCTTCTCACAAAAACACCTGATTTGCCATCCCTCCCCACTGTACAGACTCTATCCTCAGTAGAGGCCTGAAGACTACCAGAGACTAATGACGGAGACTCAGGCTCCTAAAAACTGAAGTCAAGAAGAAGGGCTCCTACCTCAAACTTTGAGCTTAGAGAAGTTAAGAGAATCCAAATATATAACGAAGTCCAACCAAAAGTGAAAGGCCAGCTCTCTGTAGATCTGGTGGGAAAAGACCAGCTGGCAATTCTCAATTATCTGCATTGTAGGGAAGAACCAAAAGGGAACCAGAGGAGCCAGCAAACCAGAAAAATGAACTTTTTTCATTTAAAGGTGGGGGGGTGGGGGGGTGGGGGGGAGAGACACACACACAAAACAAACAGGAAGGAGCTTCCCTGGGAGCAGCAGAAGACATTTGAATTTCCCAGGACAAGTGAAGAAGAGCCAAAAACCTGGGTTTTCTAGATGTAGGCTGATCTCTGCTCCTCTGAGCACAGCTAACTCCAGCAGAGAGTGGAGACAGTAGGAAGTCCACTTGTTTCTCCCTGTCTCTAATAGAGCCTGTCCTCAGAGGGAGCCAGGGGTCCTCATTCAGCTGCTTGCTGGTAGGAGCCACCCTTTATCTTTGAAGCCCTCCTGGTAGTAGACAGCCAGCTGAATTTCTCTTCTTTCCTGGGTTCTCACCTTTGCGGTTCTGACAGGGGTGGGGAAAAGGGAAGAACCACCAAGGTGTTAGTGGACCTTCTCGGTATTTATAAGTTGCTCTCAAAAAGCCACATTCTAAATAATGTGTTTTAAAGTAATACCCCCGCCCCCCGCCAAAAACAAAACCCCTATAGTCTTTTTCCTCCATGACCTTTAGAATTGGCTCTAACTGTAACATCTCAAATTTGTTTTTTAACATATAATTTTTTAATTTTTAATTAGGACTTTCATTCAATATTGTTTAGTATTAGTTTCAGGTGTTCAGCATAGTGGTTAAACAATCATGTATTTGACATAGTGTTCCCCCTGATATTTCCAGTACCCACCTGGCACACCACACATAGTTATTACAGTATTAGTGACTATATTCCCTATGCTATACTTTACATTCTCCATGACTATTTTATAACTGTACTTAATCCCTTCACCTTTTTCACCCAGTTCCCCAAGTACCCCTCCCCTCTGGTAACCATCAGTCTGTTCTCTGTTATCTATGAGTCCGTTTCAACTTGGTTTGCTCTTTCATTTTGTTCTTTAGATTCCATGTAAAAGTGAAATCATATGGTATTTGTCTTTTTCTTTCCGACTTATTTCACTTGGCATAATACCCTGTAGGTCCACCCACACTGTCGCAAATGGTAAGACTTTATTCTTTTTTTATGGTGGAGATAACACCTCAAATTTAGATTTCCTTAATAAAAAATGCCCTCCTGCATTTTTTCCTTGCAGCTTCCCAAATGAAATCCTGCCAAGTTAATAATGTTTTCTATTTCAACCCTGTTCAATGCAATCTTAAAACAAAGACTAGTGAATTTTGGGAATTAAGCCTCCTCCCATGATAACCCATGTTTACAACTTAAAGAATTAATTAGGCGATTGTTAAACAAGTAAGCATGAGCATTAGTTTTAAGAATGTTTTATGAGAGTCACAGTAAGTTGTGCACTTACTTTTATATTATGTTAGATTTAAAATATTCAGAAATTCATATTAACTGGAACCCCTGCTTACAACCTGAAATAATAAAGTTAGAATCTGTTATCAGGTCATTAAAAAAAGACAAGAAAAGAAAAAAGAAAAAAAAGACAACTGTTTCAATAAAAACACACCCAGAACAGAAGGGAAATCTTCTGAAGAAAAGGAAAGCCCACTGAAGTAGGATGTGCCCTAAAGCATGGGAAGAAGCTCTCATACCTCAGGTGGTGGGGGCTTGATGGTGACTGGTTGGGGAGTCCTCCGGGGTGGTGAGGGCTTTGGCTGCACCTGCTGCTGGGCGGGGTTATAGTAAGTCACTCCTCCATATACCTGTGATGGGGCCTGGACACCCCACAAGCCAGAAGAGAAAGTTAGGATTTAATCCAAACTATGATGAATAGAAAACATTAAACATTATTCAGACTCAAAAATAAAAATATTACGGAATTTATAATTTTTTAAATCTCTAAGCTGCACCCCTTAAAAATAAAATGAATATTCATTTCTGTCTTACTATGTCTAATTATGCTCCAATTCCTATTTCTTCAAAGTACTGCCTAGCTTTCTCTAATTCCTACCATCAGTTGACAAATGGAAGAGCCTGAGCTCAGTGATGACACTAGATACCAGATGGTTTCAACTTATGGGGAGTTAAGCAGTACAGGGAGAGATAGGGCTGGTAAACAGAATAGTTTCTTTATGCTGTTGAATAAATGGCCACCTAAGACATACTAAAACACGTAAATGAAACACCATTAAAGAAATGGAAGAGCCCTAGCTGGTTTGGCTAAGTGAATAGAGGGTCCCAGGTTTGATTCTGGTCAAGAGCACATGCCCAGGTTGTGGGCTTGATCCCCAGTAGGGGGCATACAGGAAGGAGTCAGCCAATCAATGATTCTCTTTCATCACTGATGTTTCTCTCTCTCCCTCTCCCTTCTTCTCTGAAGTCAATAAAAATTTTAAAAATAAAAAAAGAAATGGAAGAGAATAAACAGATGATGGGCATTACATAAGCTGCATTTCCAGGTGCTGACCACTAAGAGGCATCCGGGCACCACATGTAAATTAGTGGCACTGAAATATTCTCTCAAATTTCTTGAGCATTCTCCCCATACCACATTCCTGTCTGATTTAAAAATCTGTTCATTAGCCATCTCACCTGTGTATTAGGATATAGATGAGGAGGTGGTGGGGGAGGCAGTGCTCCTGGAGCATAAGGGTAGCTGGGATTACCAAAGTTCATGACTCCTGGAGCAGAAAAGTAAGTAGGAGCGAGCAACTGCTGAGGTGGTGGCTGTCCTGGAGACATGGACACTGGTGTAGGATAGAGGCCCGGATTGGGCAGAGGTGCTGGTGTCTGATGGGGATGTAAACCTGAACAAGGAGAGGGAAACAAATTAAAATAGAAAATGACCAATTCCAGCATAGACAGGCTCGGGATGGAAGTCCTTAGGATGGACCCATGAGCTCTGTTGCCCAAGCAGCCAGAGTGGCCAGCCTCAGAGGCAAGCAGGAGGATGGAGTTTGTAAAGCCCCCAATACACAATCTCATGTACAGGAAGCACACAAGGACAGGTGCAATGCTTGCTTACCTGGGTGGGGAAGGTGCATTTCTGGCTGCACAATCATGCCCTGAGGAGGCAGTGGCGCAGGGCTGTCTCCATGGGTATAGATTGGTCCCTGGAACTGCACTGTAAAATATCACATTGGGATTCTCATAAACTCTCATTCTTCATATCACATGGACAAGTCTGCCCATCTCCCAAACCCTTTAAGAGATGTTCTCAAGTTTTCCATGTGAAGAAAGCACCAACCAGATAATGACAACCACTGTGAGAGGTCAGAAAGAAAAGCAGAAGGCAGGAGGCTGGTCTATTTAGTTTGCTTCACCAAGCCAAAAAAGATACCCCAACATTAAGAAAAAAGCTCACGTGGATCATAGTAATGTCCCTCCATGATACTGATATGCACGGGAGGGGCAGGGGGCTCTGGCACAGGTCTCTGCCGCTGAGATGAATAGCGTTTGGCTCGCCCACCCTGGACACCCTGAAATAAAGAAACAGGCCTGAGCAGAAGACTTCAAGAAGGCTGACTCTCATTCAAGTCCCACCTTCTTTTATGTGGGACTTTGTATACGGCACGTATTTAAAAATGAATTGAAAAATCAGTGAAAAACATCAAGATTTGAACCTAAACCCTCTACATTTCTGGAGACCCAAATTAAACAAAACACAGGTGCCCAGATGGCAGAGCTCAGTGGTTGAGCACTGACCTATGAACCAGGTCTCGGTTCAATTCCCAGTCAGGGCTCATGCCTGGGTTGTGGGCTCAATCCCCAGTGTGGGGTATGCAGGAGATAGTTAATCAAGGATTCTCTCTCAACACTGATATTTCTATCTCTCTCTTCTTCTCCCTCTCTGAAATCAATAAAAATTTATTTTAAAAAATAATAAAATAAAATAAAACAAAACATAGGTAATTGATGGGAAAAATGATTTCAAAAGCTATTATACGCATTTCCCTTTCCCTCCTCCATCTACCCCCTTTCCCTTTCTGTACCATTTCTTCCATCCGGTTAAACTGAGGTGGAGGTCCTGCTCCCATGTGTATGTGGTTGTGCATACCTGTAACACACCAAAAAAGTCACCGCTGCAGAGCAGACAGATGTGCGACTCACAGATACCATCAAGAAAATAAAGTAAATGGCTTTCTGCTTATAATGTAACGGAATCCCTTTTAAACTATCTCTGCTTCCTGTCAATGCCAGCATTTGGATATTTGCCCCCATTGTCCATCACCTTAATACCACGATAAAGCCTTTGGAAATTTAAAAAAATTTACTTCAGTGAGAAAATACGAGTTCAAAATTTCCCCACCAAATAATTCCCTGCACAGAATCACTGGGAGGTTACAATTAGCACATTACATTATCAAACACAGTAAAAAATATCAGCCCAAGAGTTTCTGAGCAACAACTAGAAAGTGAGGAATGTTTTGTAAACCTACCCTAGCCACCGAGGTCTGGCCTGGAAGCTTGGGAAGAGATTCCCTTCTGGCTGAAAATGACTCAGGCCAACAACAACAAAAAAGATTACATTTTTAGAGATTGTTTTCCAATGATAATAAGATATCAATGGAAGGGTATGCTCCTTGATCCAAAGATCAACTCCAGACCCAGTTGAGATGACAGTGGTTTTGCTGTTCAAAAACCATGCACACCAGAGAAGGATGCTGAAACTCCCAGACTACATGAGGATTTCCAACCTGTAAGTTCAAATTAGATTTCAGAAACGAGGGAAAAGATTCTTTGATCTGGTTGGAGGAAGACAAAGGATGGGCAAAATGGGTGATAGATAGGTCCTAGTCTCTAGACCAGGGGTGGGCAAACTTTTTGACTCGAGGGCCACAATGGGTTAATAAACTGGACCGGAGGGCCAGAACAAAAGCATGGATGGAGTGTTTGTGTGAACTAATATAAATTCAAAGTAAACATCATTACATAAAAGGGTACGGTCTTTTTGTTTTTTAGTTTTATTCATTTCAAACGGGCCGAATCCGGCCCGTGGGCCGTAGTTTGCCCATGGCTGGTCTAGTCTCTAGAACTATGCTGTTCAACACGATATCCACTAGCCCCAGGGTCGGCAAACTGCGGCTCATGAGCCACATGTGGCTCTTTGGCCCCTTGAGTGTGGCTCTTCCTAAGCCTTAGGAGTACCCTAATTAAGTTAATAACAACGTACCTACCTGTATAGTTTAAGTTTAAAAAATTTGGCTCTCAAAAGAAATTTCAATCGTTGTACTGTTGATATTTGGCTCTGTTGACAAATGAGTTTGCCGACCACTGCACTAGCCACATGAGGCTATTTAAATTTCAATGTTTAAAGTTAAAACGTCAGTTACCCAGACACTCTGGCCACATTACAAGTATTCAAAAGCACCATCATGCCTGGCTGGCATGGCTCAGTGATTGAGAGTCAGCCCATGAACCAGGAGGTCACGGTTTGATTCCTGGTCAGGGCACATGCCCAGGTTGCAGGGTCGATCCCCAGTGTGAGGCGTGCAGAAGGCAGCCAATCAATGATTCTCTCTCATCATGGATGTTTCTATCTCTCTCTCCCTCTCCCTTCCTCTCTGAAATAACTAATAAATAAATAAATTTAAAAAATAAAAAAAATGCACCATCATTACAGAAAGTTCTTTTAGGTAGCCTGCCTCTAGATTAAGGAAATTAGAGAGACTTTTTTTCAAAGAGATTAGAAGATTCCCATCTAAATTCAAATGAATACGTTTCTGCCTTCAAACTTTAACCTTAGCTCAGCTCAAATAATAAAAACACTGTCTTCTTCTTCCACTATTCTACAGTGTGCTAAAGGATTCTGCACCTAGGAACTCACTTTTTTCCGCAATCCTCACCCAGGATGTTTAGAGGGGGAATGAGGGAAGAAGGGGGGGGGGGGAGGGAGGAGGAGGAAGAGAGAGGGGAAGAGAGGGAGAGGAGGAGAGGGGGAGAGAGGCATCAATGTGAGAGAAACATCAATTGATTGCCTCCCATATGCACCCTAACAGGGGATGGAACGTGCAACCTAGGTACCTACCCTGACCGGGAATCGAACCCACCATCTTTAGGTATATGGGACAACACTCCAACCTACTGAGCCTCGCCAGCCAGGGCCAGGAACTCATTATTGGTTAACAGCAGGCAAGGTAGGAGGATAGTCTTAGATAACAGATAAAACTGCTATGAGGTCCTTGGATGAATATATCTAGGAATCCATCTGTTTTTTTGCGGTTAATGAAAACACGGATATTCATCAGACACCACATCCCTGAGATTAAGTCCCATGTCCTAAACCCAGTGTTGCAAAGGTAGGGTGTGGGGGGGGGGGGGGGGAATCTAGTTACTAACTCTAAGGTACCTACCCCGAAGTTCGCGTGGTTGCAGAAATGGAGGTTGCCCTGGGTTCCAATTCTGTTCTGTTATATTCAGTTGTGCCACGTCTTGCTCAAGTCCACTTGTAGGAGAATCCACTGGAGCCTCCCAGTTCCCAGTCTTATCAGGGGAAGGAGTAGTTTCTGGAACTTGAGGTGTGGGGGTCAGCCCTTCAGGTAGAGGAGGCATCTCCTCTGAAATCTTGACTGCATCTCCAGCTTTGATCCTGGTTCTTCTTACACGGGAATAGGATTTCTTCTCAATAGGTCTGTCAGGGGGCGGTGGTGCAGTGTCAGGAGCAGGAGCAGGAGCTGGTATCTCTGAGGCCACCTCTTCCTTCTCAGGACTGCCAAGCACTTGAGCATCTGCTTCTGGAGACAGATCCCGCACAGGAGTCTGCTCCAGGCGCCGTGACCGGTAACTACTCTCATGCTTAACAGTCTCACCAGACCGGCCACCATGCTGTCCACCAGTCTCCGTAGGCCTAAATCCAGCACGACCTTCCTTGAAGCTCCCAGATCGAGAGTAGTTTCTGGGAGCAGACATGCGACCTGTACCTGCAGCTTTCCTATTGATAAATGTCCTTGGTGGTAGGGTCCCCCCAGGACCCTGGTGGCGATGAGACTTGTTTGGCCGCTCACCAATCCAATTTGGATCTCTTTGTGGAGGACTCCCAAACCTGAATAAATGGAATAAAAAAGTCTTAAACTGAAGGTGAGGAAGATGTCCCATATTCCTCACCCATTCAATTATTTGCTGGAATGGTATTTTAAAAGGCAGAGTTCTTTCTACAATATCAATAGTCTAGGCTCCAAAATTTCCTCACCTGGGTTTCCGGATTCTTCGGGGTTTGATGTCATCAGGATTGTGAGCTGAACGGATGTCATATCCATAAAGAGCAATGAGCTCCTGTCGTGACTTTGGGGCCTGCTCATCTTCCCGGAACTTGTCATGCTCCCAGCGACCCTCATCCTTCCACAGCTTTCGCTGACGCCCCTTGGGTCTGGATAAAACCAGGAAAAAGTGTCTTAGGTTGGCAGAATCTGTCAAGTAAAGATGTTCATGAAACAAACAGGGCTGGGCATGGAATCAGAAGAAACTTCATGTAGTCTTTCCATCTTTCCAGATGTAAAACAGGCCTCCCAAAAGCAAGAGCAAATCAGTACCTCAGGGCCTGCTGGGCTCAAATGCAACAGGAACAGAAATAAAGATTTCACTTCAAACTACTCAGCACCTTGGGAACACCTCTCTACTATAAGGCCGTCTATGCAAGTACTTAATATCCCAGAGGCCTGGAGCCTCAGATGAAGGGAGGCAAGTGGAAGGGCAGGTGTGGGTCCTAGCTGCTGCACCAAGAGTTACCAAATATTCTAAGCGTCACTTTCCTCATTTGTACAAGAGGTAATACTTACTTTAAAAATGTTATGAATGTAGGTAAAGTACTCCAGCAAAGTGCCTAGCAGACAATAAACACTAAATCCATACTAAAAACAGTAGCAGCAAGTGGCTGTTACCTGACTTCCTCCTCCTGAGTTTGCCCTCGAAGATCATGCTCAAAGAAGAGCCCTTTCCGGGGTATGTATGCAGGGTTCTTCCGATCTTCATCGTCATCCAAGTGCTTGGGAACTTTGTTCTCCACAGGCTCTGTGCTCTCCTGGAGGACAAAGGGCTCCTTACTCCCTCTGAAGTTGAAAGCCCCTCTTCCAGCCCCAAAATGGAGGCCTTCGGTGGGTACTGACCTGTCCATCCCCACTTTGCCTCTCCCCCGTCACAGTGCCTTTGGAGTCAGGCTTTTCCTCTCCCTTCTCTTCTTTTGCTGAAGAATTAGCAGCATCATTGGCTTCTGATTTCAACTCCACTTTGGAGTTTTCCTCTTCACTGTACTCCCCTTCTTCACCCTGAAAAAAGTTTCCCTGTCAGCTGTGGAGAAAGATCTCAAAGGTGCTTAAAAAAAAAAAATTGCTTTTTTAAAAATCCTCATCGAAGGATATGTTTTTCATTGATTCCAGAAAGGGAGGGGGGCCGGGGGGCGACAACATTGATGTGAAAAACATCAATCCGTTGCCTACTTACACGCTCCAACTGACCAGTGATCAAACCCCGCAGCCTAGGTATGTGTCCTAACTGGAATCGAACCCACCACCTTTTTTGGTGTATGGGACAACACTCCAACCAGGGCTGAAAGGTGCACCCAGCCAGGGCTGAAAGGTGCATTTTAAAGTTTTCCATTCTTTAGGAAAACATTTTCTAACAAACTTAAAAATTAAAAGCAGCCCTAACCGGTTTGGCTCAGTGGATAGAGCGTCGGCCTGGGGACTCAAGGGTCACAGGTTCAATTCCGGTCAAGGGCATGTACCTTGGTTGCGGGCACATCCCCAGTAGGGAGTGTGCAGGAGGCAGCTGATGGATGTTTCTCTCTCATCGATGTTTCTAACTCTCTATCCCTCTCCCTTCCTCTCTGAAATCAATAAAAATATATTTTAAAGAACTAAAACAAAACAAAAAAATCAATATTTTTACCGAAGTTTCTAAAGAATAAGGGCACTGTAAAAATAAAATCACAAAATATATTCACATATTCATATATAAATTCATATTAGTTTCCCAGAAAGATATGCATCAACTTGTAACAGTAGCAGCCTCTGGGAAGGAACCCAGGGAATATAGATAGGAGGCAGGAAAGTGCCTAGCATACAGAGGGAGCTTAATCTGTATTGATAATTTCCTTCTCCATGAATTGTCTCTTAAACATGCAGTGCCTAATAACTATACTGTTAACTCAAGTTGTGAATTCTCTCAGCTCAAAATGGCTTAGAACAGAGATTCCCAACTTTTTAGATTATGTGAACCCCCTTTCAAGATCTAAATTTTTCATAGATCTTATGAGACAGCAGCTCAGTGCAGTATCCACTAAGACATACAATGACAAACAACTATTATACATTCAATAATACTTTAAATTTAGCTGAGCTAATGGATTTGCAAACTCTCTATAATAACTCCATGATTTCCCAAGGCACTATTATTCTTAAGTTGAAAATAGTGGCTTTGCCCTGGCCGGTGTTGCTCAGTTGGTTGGGTGTCATCCTGCAGACCAAAAGGTTGTTGGGTTAACATGTCAGGGTACTAATACACTGCGCTGCCACCTGGTAAAAATATGTGTATAACTACTCTTATTCTCCTACAGGGTCTGACCCGTGACTTGAACCAGACCCTTTTGTAACTAGACCCAGGCTGGCCTCAGGAATCTGATCAGAGACTCACTGTGAGATTCCTGATGAGGCAAGATGCTCTAAGTTCTTGCCCTTTCTTCAAAGAACTGAATCGGCCTGATTGGTCCAGACAAGCCAATTAATTCCTCTTCCCCATTCTTCTGTTTAGCATCTGGGCATTTTGGCCTCTAAATGTCTAGGATTAGATTCTCAGAAAGGTGATACTAGTATGAAACCCACAGAACTGAGGAAGACTGCTTAATCCTACCCACACTAAGCCTTTACCCATAGCTTTTTAAAAACCAAATACCCTTGATTCTTTCCATTTCCCCTCAATCATAAGAAGTTTTCCCTCCTCTTGAGATGGGAATAGGTGTGGTAATCATTCAGTTCTTTCCCTGATCCTATGTTCTGTGCAGGTTCTGAAGCAGAAATTGCAAGACTCTTGCTTGGTGTTTTATGGACCTTAATTAATCATACTCACACTCTCACACACACACACAGACTGAATTCAAACATCTTAAAATAGTATCATGATTAATAAGGGAACTTTGTTTTATGCTCCACCTCCTCTGGTTTGTGGTAGAATGTCAAACGAGGCAACATTTTTATTCCAAATGAGAAACTAATTTTGTTTCCAGGGTAGGGCAGAAAGATACAATGGCATAGTGCTGAGGAGACTCCAAATAAGTCAAAGTCTGATCTAACTGAAGCCAAAGTGCTACTCTAGGGTCATGCTATTTTGACTCAGAGCTAACCTCAAAACTCTTTTCCAGGGACAAACTCCCCTACTGCTGATTCCACTTTATTGAGCATTCTTCCCAACTCTAAGGCCTAACTCCCCTCTAAATCAATTGCTTCCCTAGCAGAACTCTCACTGCAGTGGTTTTAGCTCATTCTCCACTCCACATATTTCAGAGTAAGGGGTGGAGTTCTTCCTTGTTCTCAGTGTCTCTTCCAGATCCAACTCCTCCAGCCTATTTTAAACTCCTGCTCCTCTGGGGGGCGCCTATCACCTGCCTATACCTCTATGCCTCTGCCTAGGCCTGCCCTGTCATTAACTTTAATACTTTAGCAATGAGTTCAGTCTTCACCTCCACTTCAGGCACCCATTTCCATGGCCACACTCCAGACCAGTCTTACCTGTGTGGGCGAAACAAGGGTTCAATGGGAAGTACCCTCGCCCTAGCTGGTTTGGCTCAGTGGATAGAGCGCTGGCCTACGTACTGAAGGTTCCCAGGTTTCATTCCAGTCAGAGCACATACAAGATTTAATCAATGAATGCATAAATAAGTGAAACAACAAACCAATGTTTCTCTCTCTCTCTCTCAAATAATAAATAAAAATTAAAGAAACAAACATGGGCTTAATCTTCATGACTTTGGGTTTGGCATGGATTCAGCAAAGGCTTTTTAGGTATGACACCAACAACACAAGCAACAAAAGAAAAACATGCTGAACGTCAAAACCCTGGTCTGTGTGTTCAGTGGTTAGAGCATTGGCCTGCAAAATGAAGGGTCACGGGTTTGATTCCAGATCAAGGGCATGTACCTGGGTTAAAGGTTCAATCCCCAGCCCAGCCAGGGTGTGTGCGGGGGTCAACCAATCAATGTGTTTCTCTCACATCGATGTTTCTCTCTTTCTCTCTCCCTCCCTCCCTCCCTTCCACTCTCTCCAAAACCAATAAAAGCAAATTTTAAAAAAAGGACAAAGTATCTGAAGAGCCCTTTCACCAAGAAAGTATGCAAACTGGCTGATATCCACAAGAAAAAATGCTCAACATCATTAGTCATCAGGAAAATGCAAACTGAAATGAGATACCATTTCACACCTACTAAGATGGCTGGAATAAAAAAATCAAGACAATAACAAGTGCTGTCTAGTATGTGGAGAAATTGGAATTCCCATACATTGCTTTTGGGAATGTAAACAGCTGCTTTGGAAAACAGTTTGGCTGTTCCTAAAACAATTAAACAGAGTTACCAAATGACTCAGCAATTCCAATCATAGGTACATTCCCAAGAGAAATGAAAACATATTTCTGAACAAAAACTTGTATGCTAATGTTTATAGCAGCATTACTCATAATAAGAAAAAATTAGAAACAACCCAAATATCTATCAATGGATGAATGGGTAAACAAAATGTGACATATTCATACAACAAAGTATTATTCAACCAGAAAACACAATGAAGTTACTAATACATGCTACAGTTTCAAAACAAGCTAAGTGTAAGAAGCCAGTCACACCAGTCTACATGTTATATGATTCCATTCATATGAAAGACCACAATAGGGAAATCTCTAGACACAGAAAGTAGACTTGCAGTTGCTTAGGGGTAGGAGGGATGCAGATGGAGGAACTAGGGGCAGAGGTGATAACTCAATAACAGGGTTTTTTTCTGAGGTGATAAAAATGTTCTGAAACTGTAGTAATGGCCACATATATATGTGAATACATTAAAAAACATAGAATTAGTGTGGCTCAGTGGTTGAGTATCAACCCCTGAAGCAAGAGGTCACAGTTTGATTCCCAGTCAGGGTACATGCCCAGGTTATAGGCTTGATCCCCAGTAGGGGGTGTACAGGAGGCAGCCGATTAATGATTCTCTCTCATTATTGATGTTTCTATCTCTCTCTCCCTCTCCCTTCCTCTCTCTGAAATAAAAACATACTGAGAGAAAAAAAAATAAGTAACAAGGATTCCCATTCATGTATTTAAAGAAAACACACCATAGGATTGTACATTTTAAATGGATAAATTACATGGCATGTCAATAAAGGTCTGTGTGGTTTTTTTAAACCCTATTATTTCTATTCTTACCTGGTTTTCCCCTTACCCTCTCACCTACAACTTGAGATATCCACTCCCTTGACCTTCTCACTTTCACCCTATCATTCAGTCCTTTCCTCTCTCTAGATTCGATGGCCCATTCACTTTAATCACTACTAATAACACTCTCAATTCCCTTGCCATTCCCATGTGCTCAGGATTGGACCAACTCATATGTCTCCTTTCTCTAGGCCAGCGATTCTCAACCTGTGGGTCGCGACCCCTTTGGGGGTCGAATGACCCTTTCACAGGGGTCGCCTAAGGCCATCGGAAAACACATATATAATTACATATTGTTTTTGTGATTAATCACTATGCTTTAATTATGTTCAATTTGTAACAATGAAATTGAGGGTCACCACAACATGAGGAACTGTATTAAAGGGTAGCGACATTAGGAAGGTTGAGAACCACTGCTCTAGGCCTACAGACAGACTACTGACCATCACTGAAAGGAGCTAAAAAAGCACATCACGCATCAATGTCACCTTCAATCTCAGCTACCAAAACCTCTTTTACTTTCACAAGTCTCTCTTTTTTAAAAATTTAACATATTTTTATTGATTTCAGAGAGGAAGGGAGAGGGAGAGATAGATAAATAAAAACATCAATGATGAGAAAAAATCATTGATCGGCTGCTTCCTGCACACCCCACACTGGGGATCGAGCCCACAACCCAGGCATGGGCCCTGACCGGGAATCAAACTGTGACCTCCTGGTTCATAAGTTGATGCTCAACCACTGAGCCACGTCAGCTGGGCTGGTCTCACAACTCTTACCTCTACTCTCCACCAACCTCTTTCTTCATGTCTTTCCTTCTATTTCTCAGAGAAAACAAAACAAAGAAGGGAACACCAGCTTCTTCCCACACACCTTCCTTCCCACCTCTCCATAATTACAATTACAAATGTTTCCCTCGTCACGTCCCTATTTCCTCATGTACTCAATCAAGAACCACCAGTACATTTATTACCTACTCCCTCCTTTCTTCCCTTTTGCTCATTCTTTCCATCTTTAACCATACTTGAGCCTCCAACTTTAAAAAATAACCAACAAACCCTCTCTTAACATCACAGGCTTCTTTCCAGCTACCACCTCTCTCCAGCCTCTCCTTCAGAGTCAGGTTTCTTTAAAAAAATTTCTTGAAGGATTCTGAAAAAATGGCAGTAGCATAGTTTTTGATCTCTTCAAATCTCCACATGAAATGAGAACTTCTAGACAGCAAAATCAAAACCCTTCTAATAACACCAAAAAAATAACAACTAGGTTACAGGGTATCCTAAAATAAATGCACATAACAAAGTACACACACACAAAAAGAACAAAGCACTGACAGTCACAAGACCTGCATCAAACTGGTTGTCAGTGCAGAGAAAGCAGAGAGAAGTAAGTGGATCTGAGAACAGGGGAACCCTGAAACAATCAACAAGTATTCAATGGAAAGCAAAACTGAGAACAATTGAAACTAGGAGGAATTGTACTGTCTCCGGTAGCATATAAGCATAAAGATTCTATGATAAGGAGGTCTAAGTGGGGCTAGAGCAGTCCAACCCCTCTGAAATCTTGAAATTGACCTGGCTACCAAGGTTCCTTGCTCAGATAGGGTCCCACACTGAAGAGAAATGGTTGAGAGGAGAATCATATTGAGCAGAAAAGGGATAAAAGAAATGAAGGAAAGAGAAGCTCCAAAACAAGTTAGCAGAAATAAAACAAGTTAGCAGGAATAAAAGCAGAAAATCTCAAAAAGCAAGCCACTGTATATTTTTTAACACTACAGGAAACAACAACAAAAAGGGAGCTCTGTGAAGTTAGAAAAAGCTATTTTGAGCCACTTCAAAGAAACCAGAAAAACTAATTTTTCATAAAAATCAACAGGAAAATATAATGGTTAAATCTCATATATAATTATTATGAGAAACAAAGAACAGCATTCCTACAGACAATAAAAGCATGCCAGAAAGACATGCACATTTATCAAAATTATAATTTCTCGAGAGAAAAAAAAATTATAATTTCTATTTCAAAATGAGCCCTCAGTGATTAGGGCAGTGGTTCTCAACCTTCCTAATGCTGCGACCCTTTAATACAGTTCCTCATGTTGTGGTGACCCCCAACTATAAAATTATTTTTGCTGCTACTTCATAACTGTAATTTTGCTACTGTAAACAACATGTAATTATATGTGTTTTCCGATGGTCTTAGGCGACCCCTGTGAAATGGTCGTTCGACCCTCAAAGGGGTCTCGACCCACAGGTTGAGAACCGCTGGTTACAGTGTCAGCCCGCAGACTGAAGGATCCCAGATTCTATTCTGGTCAAGGCCCCGTACCTTGGTCACAGGCTCAATCCCCAGCCCTAGTCGGGGGTGTGTGCAGGGGTCAACCAATCAATGTGTGTCTCTCCATAAATCTAGGAGCTTTTTTCATAGCAGCATAATTTTTAAGTTGATAATTTTGTATGGCCTGAAAATGATGTTATAAATATCAAAATGGGGGATTTAACCAAGATGGCGGCATAGGTTAACGCTGGAGTTTGCTGCCTTGAACAACTACTTCAAAAGTGAAACTAAAAGACGGAACGGACATCACCCAGAACCACAGGAACGCTGGCTGAGTGGAAGTCCTACAACTAGGAGGAAAGAGAAACACATACGGACACTCAGAGGAGGCGCAGTGCTGAAGTCAAATTCTGAGGTGCGGAGTGCGCGGAGCGGGCTGGCGGCGGAGGGCGCGGTTGGCGTTTTCAATCGGGAGGGAGTCGCAGACTCGGAGCTCCAGATACCGGCGAGTCTTTAGGGACCCAGACTCAAACGGGAGAAGCGGGACTGTCTGGCTTCCGTCAGAGCGAGTGCAGCTTTCTCTCCGAGCTTTGCAGCGGGTGCTGGGACTCAGAGAGGCAGAGCCCCTGGGGACAGGACTGAGAGCCGCCATAACTGCTCTCCCCAGCACACCCTGTTGATCCCCGGGGACCCGCCCCGCCCAAAGGCATTTGCCGGATAGCCTCAGGCAAAGGCTAGATTAGCACCGCCCTAGAGATCCAGCACAGAAGCTCTCCCACTGCAGACACAGCGGACTCTCATAGCCAGTTAGCCTGGAGGTCAAACCCTCCCTGGTATTAGCTACAACAATCAAGGCTTAACTACAAGACTGCGCACAAAGACCACTAGGGGGTGCACCAAGAAAGCATAACAAAATGCGGAGACAAAGAAACAGGACAAAATTGTCAATGGAAGATATAGAGTTCAGAACCACACTTTTAAGGTCTCTCAAGAACTGTTTAGAAGCCGCTGATAAACTTAATGAGATCTACAAGAAAACTAATGAGGCCCTCGATGTTATGATGGGGAACCAACTAGAAATTAAGCATACACCGACTGAAATAAAGAATACTAGCCGAACCGGTTTGGCTCAGTGACTAGAGCGTCGGCCTGCGGACTGGGGGGTCCCGGGTTCGATTCCGGTCGGGGGCGTGTGCCTTGGTTGCGGGCACATCCCCGGTGGGGGTGTGCAGGAGGCAGCTGATCGGTCTCTCTCATCGATGTTTCTGGCTCTCTGTCCCTCTCCCTTCCTCTCTGTAAAAAATCAATAAAATATATATTTAAAAAAAAAAAAAAAAAAAAAAAGAATACTATACAGACTCCCAACAGCAGACCAGAGGAGCGCAAGAATCAAGTCAATGATTTGAAATGCAAGGAAGCAAAACACACCCAACCGGAAAAGCAAAATGAAAAAAGAATCCAAAAATGCGAGGATAGTGTAAGGAGCCTCTGGGACAGCTTCAAGCGTACCAACATCAGAATTATAGGGGTGCCAGAAGATGAGAGAGAGACCAAGATATTGAAAACCTATTTGAAGAAATGACAGAAAACTTTCCCCACCTGGTGAAAGAAATGGACTTACAGGTCCAAGAAGCGCGGAGAACCCCAAACAAAAGGAATCCAAAGAGGACCACACCAAGACACATCATCATTAAAATGCCAAGAGCAAAAGACAAAGAGAGAATCTTAAAAGCAGCAAGAAAAAGAAACTCAGTTACCTTCAAGGGAATACCCATACGACTGTCAGCTGATTTCTCAATAGAAACTTTGCAGGCCAGAAGGGAGTGGCAAGAAATATTCAAAGTGATGAATACCAAGAACCTACAACCAAGATTACTTTATCCAGCAAAGCTATCATTCAGAACTGAAGGTCAGATAAAGAGCTTCACAGATAAGGAAAAGCTAAAGGAGTTCATCACCACCAAACCAGGATTATATGAAATGCTGAAAGGTATCCTTTAAGAGGAAGAAGAAGAAAAAGGTAAAGATACAAATTATGAACAACAAATATGCATCTATCAACAAGTGAATCTAAGAATCAAGTGAATAAATAATCTGATGAACAGAATGAACTGGTGATTATAATAGAATCAGGGACATAGAAAGGGAATGGATTGACTATTCTTGGGGGGGAAAGGGGTGTGGGAGATGCGGGAAGAGACTGGACAAAAATCGTGCACTTATGGATGAGGACAGTGGGCGGGGAGTGAGGGCGGAGGGTGGGGCGGGAACTGGGAGGAGGGGAGTTATGGGGGGAAAAAGAGGAACAAATGTAATAATCTGAACAATAAAGATTTAATAAAAATAAATAAATAAATAAGTAAATAAATATCAAAATGACCCTTGTCAGAAAAAAGGTTCCCACTCCTGCTCTAAATGAACAAGACCTTTTGGGCCCTGGGCAGGCAATTCAGTTGGTTAGAGCATCACCCCAATACACCAAGGTTACAGGTTTGATCCCCAGTGAGGGCACATACAAGAATCAATGAATGAATGAATGGATGAATGAATAATAGAAACAGCAAATCAGTGTTTCTCTCAATCATCAATAAATAAATAAAATTAAAAATGTTAAAAAGACCTTTTGCATCAGTTTTTCCAAAGCGTAAGTGAAGAATGCAAAAGAAGAGTTAACAAGTAGGTCATGACACTTTTGAACCACAGGCATATATATATGTATATACATGTTTTTTAAATACATTTAAATATATACACCAAAGGAAAAAAACCTATCACACTCACTTCTGAGTCTTCTGCACTTTCATAATCCGAGAGAACAGCTGAAAAGAAAACCGAAATATGTCAAGAAAAAAAAATAACAGAATTATAATTACATTTCCTGACTGCTAAATATAATTTAAATCTGATATCAACCTATGAGGTAGGTAAAATTATAGTTCCCATTTACAGATGGCAAACAGGCTCAGAGAGTGGCCATACTGCTAAAACGTTATGCTCTTTAGTATTATGCTGCAAAGAGCCACTCTGTACCACTCTCCCCCAAATCCCTAACATCCGAGATGCCAACTGCTGGGAATAGGTGACCTGAGTTTTGGGGCAAAAAATACCACCATGATGCTACTCACCATCGCCCTCGATGCCATCTTCACTCTCCTGCAAGAAAGAAGTCATGGGTTAGGTCTGTGATTTCCAGAGGGCGGAGAGCTGAAGACTCAACACAAACTGGTTAAAAAGGGAGGTGAGGACTGGCACATCTTTAACAAGGAGCATCTGAGGGAGGTCCGGTCTCTTCGCCTCCAGCCCCGTCTCTGAACACACAGTGGCTGTCCATCCGCAGCGGCTCTGCACTCCTCCCAGAAACCCCCACCCGCTCCTCTTCCCTGGGGGCTCCGGGTGCAAACCGCCCTGCGACGGCCGTCCTCCACTCCAACGCAAGGTGCCTCAGCATCGACCACCGACTCTCAGCCTCCCATCGCCACCTACACCCGCCCCCGGCCCGCAAGCCACCGGCTCCGACCCGCCCCGCCCCGCCCCGCCCGCGCGCACTCACACACTCAGACTCCTCGGCGCTCTTGGCCCCCCCGCTCTCCACCCGCCGCAGATGAAGGGCCCCAGCTCGGCCTCCGCGTTGGGAAGGCAGAGAACCGCTGCCGCCGCCTCCAGTACTACCGCTGCAGCCCCCGCCGCCCCGAGCCGGGGAACCGCCGCTGTCGGAGCCGGAAGCACCGGACTCTTCGTCCTCTGTGTCCTGCGAAGCGCGCTGCCGCCGCCGGTCAGCCATCTTACGGAGAACGGCCGCCGCCAGCCAGTTCCTTACGTACGCCCGTCGCAGGGGCCGCCGGGAGGCTAGAAAGTCAGTCCCAGCATGCTTCGCGTGAGGTACTGACCGCCCGCTTGTCGGGAGCGGGGCGCTGGGGGCGGGACCGGCGCGCTGCGGCACGTTTGCGGGCGAGCGGATTACGTAATGGGTTACGTCAGGGGGCGTGGTGTGCCGCCCGACTGCCTTCGGGTAAGCTCAGGGCGAGGGGCGTCTGCGTTTGGGGAGCCTCCTGAGGCTGCTCGCCCGGCCATCTTGGGCTTTCCGAGTGGAAGGCGTCAACCGGTGACAGCTTCACTGCGGCATTGGAGCTGTTCATGGTGTGTGTTTTTTCAACTTCTTGTTTCTGCCTACGTTTGAAGCAAATCACTTTACTGCATTTGTGTGGTAAAATCACGAATCAAGGTAAACTTCTAAAGCAGTGCTGCATCATCAGGTTTGCTACACCGTCCCATTTTAGGCTAAAGGGCGAAGGAAAAACCATGATGTCTGCAGCGAAGCCCGGGATTTCCTGTTGCACTTTCCCTGCGTTCTCATTTCCTCTTCATTCATGTCTCTCCACCCCAGCCATCACTTCTCCCAAAGTGCAGGCTGGCATGATGCTAGTCTTACCAAGATTTTAGAACTGATTTAAAAAAGAGAAGACGATTGGGAACCGTCGTTGGTTCAATATAGTGACATGATTTCCTTGTTAACCAGATGGGGAAATACTTTGGTTTTGGCGAGGCGTTTGTCAGACTGAAAAAAAAATCAGTATACCAGGTGGGGCAAAAGTAGGTTTACAGTTGTGTGTACGCACAAGTTTATTCTTCTACTAATTATTGTATTCCATAAAAATAACTGTAAACCTTTTCCCCCCACTTGTATTTCCTTTGGACCATAATGACATACAAGATATGTGAGCTAAGCTATTAGTGCATCTACAAGAATACACCTTAATAATATACATATATCGGGAAAAGGTCACTGTGGCACAGGATTCTGTCATGTGTAATATCTTTACAAGTATGATTAAGGATCCTGATGCTTATCAGAGTTACAGGCAATATGAAACTAGAAGGCATTCTCAATGCCTTCAGAGATAGCACCAGGGTCCAAACAGATCTCAGCTGTTTAAACAAGTTGCCAAGTGTGACAACTTGTAAATCCAGTTCCAAAAACCAACTGCCCTAGTTCAAAATGGAGGATGTATGATTTAATGTTTAAAAAAAAAAAAGAAAGCCCGGCCAGCTTGGTTCAGTGGTTGAGCATCAACCTATGAACCAGGAGGTCACGGTTCGATTGTGTCCCGGTCAGGGCACAGGCCCAGGTTGTGCGATAGATACCCAGTGGGGGGCATGCAGGAGGCAGCTGATCAATGAGTCTCATCAATGATGTTTCTCTCTGAAATCAATAAAATATATTAAAATAAATAAAATCTACAAACCGAATTGTTTAATGCTTCCCAATAAAATAAATTGAAGCAGAAGTTCAAAAATTAACAGCCACAGTAGTTTATTTACAATTGAACTCTTTATAAGATATTTACAAGACAACCAATTTTACACATCAGAAATGGTATCAAAAGTATGAATTACAACACAGACAACAATATGAAATGAGCTTAAAACAAAGCTGAAGTGGACAGACAAGCAATTTCTCTTTTTAATTTATTAACACTAGCTTAAACTTTGTTAAAGAAAGAAACAAAGATCTATGTTTTAGGAGAACTGCAGGGCCTTCAATTGAAGACTGAATTTCACAGTGTTGTACTCCATGTAGGGAAAAAATAAGATGAATTTTCCCCCCACACTCTTAACACACTGTAATTTCACTCTTGGAACTTTGCTAATCTACTCTCCAAAATCCTTCTCAATAAACCTCAATATATCCAAATCAAAGGAGAATTGATCTAAAAGAGGAGACAATAAAATAAGAGGTTCTAGGTAGAGGGAGAACCAAGGAAATAGAATCCACTTAAGTCTGGCCAGATAGCACCTCATGGATTCCTCTTCGTCTAGCTCAAGTTCAGAATCTGGGGAGTCCTCTGGGTAGGGCACAAACAAAAGATTAATTTGCTAACTCATACCCAAATTAGGAATCCAATAAAAATTCTGAAAATCAAGAAGAAACTGTGAGGAATCGAGGAACAAAGTAAAGACGCTAACTGGTCTTTTTTCTTTTTGGGCACATTATAAAGAAACATAGCAGAGTAGGAAAACCGAACAGCTTGCCATGTTAAAATGATGGCGAACAAAGAAAATCTGGCCATTTCTCTGGAAATCCCCTTCCTCTTCCCAAGGTGTGAGACGAGAGCCCCTAGTGGAATAAGTCCTATTTCTCTCTACACTCTTGCAATGAAGTTCATAGCAGGTTCCCTTGTGGAGAGCCCACTCTCCTAAGCAGATGGAGTTACAAATGAAAACCCAAAGCCACAGACACACACACACACACACACACACACACACACACGAGAAATAAGAGCAGCAAGATCATCCAAGAATACTACATGTGCTGCCGGAATAATTATTTTTAAAGTAAAACCCAGGGAGCACAGATTAACATCTCACAAAAAGCTCTAGCAGTGGGAGGCCCCTGAGGAACTTAACTTTTCTTCCCACAATGGTATCCCATTCTCTCACGCTCCACTGATGGGCCGGCCACACACCCTACATACCTTGGCTTCTCCTCTAAAAGTGCTAATAATCTGGGGACATACTCTCTTCAAGGATGAAAGTCCCTATCTTCTAGGAGATTAGGCCCCTACTTGTTTTCACACGGTAGTCCTGAAGGCTAAAGAAAGGCAATTCCTATATATTGAAGACCAGAGGTCTTGGCTCTATTTTCCTTCCAGATAGTTACAGGGATCTTACACTGAGACTAAAGTGGCCTGGAGTGCTGGGCTGACATTTTTTAACAAAAGGGGTGTGGTGGTGGTGGTGGACCAAGATGGTACACATACAAATCAGTTTTTACAAAGTGAATAGAGAAGCTCATTAGGTACACCTGTTTGTTTAAAGATGTAGACATTTGCGAGCCAAAGGAAGCACATAGTTCCACATACACCCCCCACCCTCCCTAAATTTCTATCCCACCACCAAGAGCTCAGCTAAAAGGATAAAGCTCAACAAAGGAATTCTTGAGAAGTGATGTGACACAAGGACATCTATACAGGTTCTGGCAATGCCATCCCCAAATGTCAACTGCTTTCGTTTAGAGCCATAACTTGTCCAAAAGTAACGATCCCCATTCTGTTTTCCAAAGATTTTATTTTTTGAGGGGTAGGGGGAAAAATTCAGTTACCCATTAACTCAAAAAAAAAAAAAAAAATCACAGCCAAACATCCTTTCCCACATGGCTATATCACAGAGTAGTTTTAAAGAGAACTGTCTTTTCAGATATTTATCTCCAAACTCTCCAAACACTTCTACCCTGTGAAGATGACTTGCTTCATCACTTCAATAATTCCTCATCTGGTCCTTAAGCTCATGGTGTTGGGTTTTTTTGTTTTGTTTTGTTTTAGGGTAAAAACCACTATACTCAAACTACATGGAAGGGTATACTAGGGCAAGAAGAGTGCCATGCAGCACAGATCTAACGGCAGGGGATGCTTTATTTCCACAAGTGTAATGAAAGAGCCCTTTTACCCCATTAACATAGGCAAATGTATAGAAGCAGACCCTGCAAGCTTCCAAATCTGCCACCCTAGAGATTTAGATTGAGAGCTCATTTCCCCAAAAGAGGAAAAGATATCCCAATCACCTTCTATAACTCACAATTAGCCCAATGAAAAAGTTTTTGTGAAATCAGAATGATGAAAACAAAACCAAGATCAAGGGAGTATGGAAGGGCATTATCAGTGAATAACATACATGAGGACACAGGTCACATATACAGGTCTCTGCCACTCTCTGGGAATGGCACGCTACAACTATCTGAAGACAGAAGGTTCTTGCCAGCACAGTTATTTCCTACACGTCCGGTGAGGTGTTTGCTTCTTCTGGATCTCCAACCTGCATCGGCTACGCTCATCCAACCAGGGCAGCTCAAAATTCCTGGCAAAAAGGATAAGGAAATCAACGTCTAAGACTAGAGGGAGTCAGTGTGGACATGAGAATAACTCTGAAAAAAACACACACAATGTCCCTCACCACTCCTAGCCCTGACTCCAAAGTCCCAACTTTAGAATGTCTTTCCTGCCTCAAAGTGATTGAATAATCTATTTCCAACTTAAAAAGCAAATCCTCCTATTTCTGGGCTTGGGAATCTTATCACTGCAAAAGCTAGTTGCCCAGGTAGTCTCACTTCTGTCAAAGAACCATGGCTAACCCCTAAGCTACCCGTTTCACTTATATCCAGGTTTTCATACAGTCTGAAAGGGAGGTGAAGTACCAGCTACCTGAGAGGGGAGGGGAAAAGAACCCTTTATACTTACTGTGGAGTTAATTTTGGTAATGGTCGTCCAAATGCTACAACAGGCAAGAAGGGAGTAATCATCAAACTTTCAACTATGGAAGAAAGCCAAATGCAACCTTGTTAGTGACGTAGAGGAGAAAGGTCTGTCAACTATACCTGCTCCAACGTACTGTTCATTCATTCAGAACAAGTTGTAACCTGGAGCCTTGTGCCCTTTTTCTTCTTTAAAAAAACATTTACTCTTTTAGATAGACAAAACTTACCATCATCTGGCTCAGGGAAAAATGAGGTAACCTCAGGCTCAGATTCCTGAATTCCTTTCTTTTTATACATTCTGAGCTGCAGTCGCTGTAAAATTCTTTGTTCCCTGATCCTCTGAATATCCCATCTGGGAAAAACAAACCAGACAAACAAAATAAACAAACCCAACATTACTGAAAACCTTCTCTATAAAAGCAACTCACACAATCCAGATGCTAGGAAGATCTTTGCTGACTCTTCTTGATTGGGGGTAGCGGGATGGGGTGGAGGATTCTATTTTTTTCCCCAGAGAACTGCCTGCCTGGTTACAGAACACTGTTTAGGTCTAGCAGTTCAAATCATGTGCTGATGTTCAACAGAGAGTGGAACTGAGAAAGAGCACACCCGAAGAAAAAGAAGCCAAACATTTTACCTACAACTACCACTTCAAACAAAGATACTCAACTGGGAAGCCAGTAACTTAAAAGTGTTAGGAGACCCAGGACTCTCCACAGCATGGACGAGAGAGGTGTCAGGGTCCCAGGGCTCAGCTGTTCCCAGGATGAACATCGCTAGCCTCACCTTTTCCTTCTCTTTTCATCCAGCTCCAGTTTTGCATGCCGCTTTGAAAACACACTGTCATCTAGGTTCTGTGTAAAGAACAGAATTTGATAAGCTTTTTATCACCATGTGACGCACATATACTAATTCACTTCCAGCTTCCAGGAAGGTAAAATCTTCCACCTTCAGGTCCCACCTGAGTCTGTGAGTTCTATGGATATTATGGGAACCTCCTGGTAACAGAATCAATAAAACACATTCTCCTTCCCCTATCCCCAGCCTTGTGGAATCTCCAAATTTCCAAGTCATTTCCATAACTTTCCAAAGTGGAAGTCACAGTAAACTAAAACAACTCATGAGACAGTCATAAACCCCCCATACTTGATAAGAATCAGAGTTTAAAATTAAATATCAAATGAGTTTGGAATATATAATTTTGTTGCTGAGTGGTGGTTCATGCTAACTTTTCTACTTAACATGAACTCTAGCTTTGAATACTCCCTAGCTAAATTATTTAACCACCCTGGACCTCAGTTTTCTCATCTATACAATGAAGAGTTGGAGTGGATAATCTCTCAAGGAACCTCTGGCTTTAAAGTTTTATTTAGCCCATCCATACAGTTATTATGACATATTCACATTACACTCCTATTTCTACTCTGTCTCTCACTACCTTCCACTGACAGGTCTTGGGTACCTACCTCCAAAAGGTCTGAAGGATTTGGGTCCCTTAGAGGCTCTACTGAGTGGTCCCTCCAAGAAGGAACTAGAGAAAAAAAAGAGAAAAAGAAAAAGAAAGGGAGGAGGGGTGGAACCACTCTTAAATCCAAGATCACACAACCCTCCTCCTATTCACTAGGACAAGAGGTCTCTCCCCAGTTAGACAAAGTTACCAAGTGATAGGAATCCATTCTATGGCCTCACCTGAAGCCATATTCAGTGTCCTCGCTATGGTATAAAAAAAACCTAAAATGCCATTGCAGTCTGCCAAACACAGGATCACAAAAAAAAACCCTAAGCCAATACCTGACAATTCATATAATGGATGCTATTGCAGTTCCTGAAAAACAACTGAAATTTGTAGTCATTTTGAAGTCTATAGTGTAATCATACACCAAGGAGTCTCACTCTCCCACATCCAGCTGATGGGGAACGCAGCTCCCAACCATCCACCATCCCACCCCCCAGCCCCCCCAGGCCCAGCCGGCACAATTCCTATTCTACTCACCAGCCAAGACTGAAGTTTCTCCTGCAACACTTGATGGCATCAGACACCCTAAATAATGCAGGAAAGAAGAATCATCTCAGTGTAAAAAGAAAAAAAGCCCATACCCAAAATGGAGGAAAGGAGCATCACTGACGTTCTCACTAGGAAGCCATTTGGTTTTTTGAGTTGTTCTTTTGAGAATTTCTCTCTGGGGGAGGGGAAGAGGGAACAACAGACAAAAGAAAAGAAAATAAGCCCACCACTTTTTTTTTTACACTGAGACGACTTCTTTTCTTCATTATTTAGGGTGGTTTCCCTGCAACAGTTGATGGCCAAGGATATCAAACCTTAAACTCAGAACATGGCAGGTGAGTAAAAGTTGACCCTATTTTTCAAATAAAAGATCAGTGTTCTCAAAACTTACATATGTAGTCTTCTTAAACAGCTCCCTCCTCCCTCCACACAAACTACCTTGCTGGTCCAGCCTGAACAACATGCACAAAGACTTTGGCTTCCTTAGAACAAGCCATTGAGACTTCCTCTTGAGATAGGGCATCAAGAATAAGGATTCACATGTTATTCACAACTCAGGCTCCTCAAAGGACTGGGATCCCCCCACCCCCCCAATCAGACTCCTTCTGTACTGCCTGCTATGCCCACAATCTCAGAGGTGCTTCACATGTTCTGTACTAGGGCAGATACGGTTTTCAAAAACAGCCAGTCACATAGAGCAGCTCTGGACCAAGCTATTTCCCAATCCCGGATGGGAAGTTGCTTCACCGTTTCTCTTGTGACACAGTATTGCCATGACAGCCAGAAGGTTAACTTAAAGGATGAACCTGTTCAACTGACTGAACCAACAAAAAACCTAAACCTAGGTCAGGATCCTGGTCTATTTCATATACTCAAATGTGAGGCCTAATGAATTTTAGATAATTAAGAAGAGTAATCTATCTTCCCCACTTAATTTTGTAACCAGAACAGCCTGACAAAGCCTGGAGAATGCTCTTATCTTATTGGAATGGATTCCCATCCCCATCCCTGCTGGGGCAAGACACAGTAGTAGAAACTCGGGGCTGCAGCTCTATTCAAGAAGGCTTCCCCGACCATCACCCGGAGCACCCACAGTGACCGTCACAGGCTAACATTACACAATTGAAGGCACATTGCAGTTACTGATTGATGTAGGAGATAGGGGAGTATCTCTGTGTGGAAGCCATAAAGAAAAAAGGGAATGAAGACCAAGGTCCCACACCCCACACCCTCCCCAAGCAGCTCAGATATCCCAAGATAGTCCTTATTGTTTGAAAAATAGTTTGTAGACCATTTTATTTAAATATATGAACAACCAATGGGCTACTGCAATCCAAGTAAACTCTTCACATTTAGAACCTTTGTGAAGTATAGTAAGATAAAGTAAGACTGTTGGTCTTTCATAGATTCCTCCTGCCCCCCAGACCGGGACATAGAGATACAGATAAATGTTTATATAGTTAAAGAGCGGAGGCCCAGGTGAAATTCCCCACCCCAAGCTGGCTCCCCAACCCAAAAATTACCATTGGCCCCTGAGAACACCCAAAGACCACCCTCCCAGGTTTCACACAATATCAATTGCAGGAACAGTCGTGCATAGCAAAGTATAAGTTCTATGCATTTCACAGCACAGAAAACCCTTCTTTCAGAGGGCATGCAAGTTGCCGGAGATTACACCCCCAAGTCTGGTGCTCTTGTGATGAGCAACTTACTGGCAAACACATCTCCCAGTGTTGTAAGCAGGCAAATACATTGAGCACATTTTGCTGTAATTCCATCTATTTGCAATGCCTGCACAGTGTCTGTCTCTGGCTGTTAACTTACTCATTCTTGACAGAACTCTGCTTTATTGATTGCACTTTTTAAAAAATGCCAAGGGCATTTTCACACTTGTTAGCTTGACCGCCACCACTAGGGTATAAGAGCAAGTGTTCTCTATGCCTTACTTGCTACAGTCTCCTCCTTCTTTGGAGAGGATTCCCGTAATGGTAACGGTGATGGGGGAGGCTGGTGCCAACGACACAAATACATTTCTGTGGTGGAAAGGTACGGCAAATCTTCTATCTCACTTGAGAAGGCTTTCTCCTTGGGATGGGTGCTGGGTCCCTTCTGGGGAGTGGAGAGTCTTGGCGGGGTGTCCACTGAAGACCGGGTCTTTTCTGGAGTTTCTTGGCTCCTCAATTCACGCTTACAAACAGTTTCAGATAAGGAACCACAGGGTTCCTCTTTAATGGGAGAGTGCTTAGGAGTTTTTGTTTTGACTTTTGAAAATTCAGGAGCCAGCTTTTTAACAGGAATCTTTCTTTCTGTACTTCCAAATGGGGATTTCCTATTAGATAGGGGAGAAAACATAATACAATTCATTGACTCTTGGATAAAATCTGATTTGATTTCATTTTTAGGGTAAGAGAACTAGCTTGTATTCAGGTATCTAAATATCTAGGTTCATTTGACAGTCATGCTTAACAGTGTATCTATAATAGACCCTTAGTAAATGTGTACTGAACAAGTGAATTTACATGCTTAAAAACTTCTATAGCATTCTATTGCCTACTAAAACTAAAAAGGTCCCTATTTTATTCAAGACACTTCAGCTAATATTAGGTGCCACTACCCTGTGGCTTATTTCATTACTGTCAACCAAAGATCAAGCTCTTCTTTCTCCTCACAGCCCCCCCCCCCCCATCCTATACTACAATAGTTACAATCTCTATTTCTTTTTTCTTGCTATCTGCTGGCTCTCTTTCTCCTACCACTATCCTCCCCCCCCCACTACCCCACATTCCTAGAATGCCATCTCCTTTTCTTTTTAGCAACCTAAAGTCTATACTTCTTTTTCAAGATCCATCTCCTACTTAACTCAAAATAATCTTTACTATCCCTGAATCTTAGAAAACTTAGTTCATCTTACTGTTGTCTATCTGCATATTTTATTGCAGTCGAATTTTTAGTTTTTAAAATTTATGCCATCCTTTCAGCTAATCTCTTTGAGTCTAAGGACAGTTAGATCTTTTTTTTTTTTTTTTTTTTGGATCTTACTTTTTTATATCCACCAATACCTAGCACAATGAAGGAGTTTAACACTTCCTGACTTGAGGTGAACTGCTATAGTTTTCTTTAAGAAACTCAGCTGTCACATTTGTTGTCCATTCTCTTTATGATGTACTCTGCATTCTGTAATTACTACTGTGACCAAAATGTTCCTAACAGACTTTTATAGCCTGCACAAAAATGTCTCAAGATACTTTCTCAACACAGAAGACCTCATAATTCAGAATGTGGTTGTAGTAAAGCTGATTTATAAGTCCCAATCCCCTACTGCCAGTCACTGGAAATAAGTGTCCTCATCATGTCCAGACAGCACAACAAAGTTAAGCACACCTTTTGTGTCCCTTTCCACTCCGCCCACATGAGAAAGGCTTGGCAGGCAGAGTCTGGGACGTCTCAGAAAGCTCTGGCTGGCACTCCAGTTTAATTTTCTCAGATAGCTCCGCTTCCTCTCTCTCTTCAGTTTCATAGCCCTGAAACAGCTTATGCCTTTCTTTCTCGTTATCCTTCTTTACCAGCTGCATCCGCCTTTCCATACGTTCAATCCGAGCAAGGAGCTAAAAGAGAGCGGCAAAATGCAGACTTAATACACAAAAAATTAAATGCAGGTACTTAGGCCACGTAGGAATCCATCTGGTCTTCTACCTCTTTCCATGGACCACAGCAATCCAACTTATTTTTAATAGGCAGACATTAATCTAAATAGTTTTCCTTAAACACAAGAGAGAAGACAAGGAACATTACATTGCTTAATTTTAGGGGCTAACCTAGCTGGGTAGGGACGTGGGGGAATTTGTAGTTCATTCTTCTGAAAGAAGATCCTCTTCATTGGGAGGGGCCACAACATGCCTTTTAAATGGCATGGTCTCTGCGACGGCTAACCATGTGGCTCCAAGTCAGCTTGGCAGTTTCCAGAATTAACCTTAGGTTCTTTTAGGAGGCCCTAGGGTTCTCCAAATCCTATCCTCTCCACTTCCACTCCAAGACGCTATACCCAAGGGCAAAGTCCAAAGAGTGCATTGAGAAGGGATTAAAAGCTCACACAGTCACAGTGCCAATAGGGATTGCAGTGTTATGTGAAAGGGGTCTGGTTGGATGGATGGGTGTCATCTAAACAATGAACAAACATTTGGAAGAATTGAAATAGAAAGTATTACCCATAAATCCTATCAATGATGAAATATGCATACTGCTTTGCTGCTTTGCACTTGACAACAGAAGAAAATAATACCTATTTATCTGAATATTGACTAAAAGTAGTCTTTTAACTCTAAAGGGAGAACTACAGAATCAAACAGAAAATAGAAGTCCATTATCACTGAAAACATCCCATTAAAATGTTCTGAGTAAAGGTGCCAACTGTGCCACTTATACCCTATAAATAAGAATTTTATTTGGGTTAGACAGTGATATTGATGTTGCCTCCGTAACATCTACTTAGCTGTACATAGATTTCAGTAGAGGCCAAACAACAACTGGAAAAAGAGAAACAAGCTTAAACAACACTAAGACTGCAATACACAACGGAAGCAGCAAATGCCAAGTTCAGACTGACACTCTATCCTGGACTCACCTCACTTTTCCTGCCTAGGAACATCTGCAAAGAGGCCATTACCTCAGGAACTGAGAGAAACCTCCACAGCCAGCAGAGCCCCCGGCACCAGAGTTCATTTCATCCCCTTCTGTTTTGACTCGCAGCCTGAACATTACTTAACCATGGTTTGTGGGTGACATTTCCTTGATTTCTTCTCCTGCTCCCCCCTCCAATGTAAGGATATGGTGTGTTGTAATTACAGTACCATCACACCCCTGGACTGCAGTACAGTCGCCGAGCAGTGCCACCTCCATGTTGAGTAACTTCCACAAATCAACACCATGAGGTATTTTCATGAAATCGACCCCAGCTCCCATTCCACCTTGCAGAATGCATCCTTCAATACAACAGCCGCTGCCTAATGCAATTCATTTGGAAAGCAAACACAATGACTAGCCCTCTGCTCCCATGCTCAGCCCTTGGCAGAGAGAGAGAGAGAGAGAGGGAGAGAGAGAGAGAGAGCAGGGACTGCTGCAACCTTAACACAATTGTAGAAACCATGTTTATTTTTAGGCAGCTGCAAGGTATGCTAGCACAGTAATACCCCATCACCACAGCTTTCCTGATATCTGAAGGAATATGTTTCAGCACATAAGGTGCCCTTAAGGCAGCTCAGAAGTACAAATAAATAATAAATGACTTCCCTGCTACCTTAAGATTCTAAAATATAGAGATTTTGGGGGGTGGAGGGGTCTATGTAACACATTTAATAAGCTCACTTTCCCCTGATGCCTTAACACCTTCCAGCCTCTAAGCACCATTCTCTTCTTTTTTTATATAATATATCTTTATTAATTTCAGAGAGGAAGGGAGAGGGAAAGAGTGACAGAAACATCAATGATGAGAGAGAATCATTGACTGGCTGCCTCCCGCACCTCCTACTGGGGATCCAGCCGGCAACCTGGGCATGTGCCCTTGACCAGAACCGAACCTGGGACCCTTCAGTCCGCAGGCCGACGCTCCACCCACTGAGCCACACAAGCCAGGGCTAACCACCATTCTTATCCAAGGGAGCCACTCAGTGGGTCAGGTTTTAGAACAGATTTCAATTTGTTAAAAAAACAACTGAACTCGAAAGCAGTCGTTCTCTTCCTATCATTTAAGAAAACTGAAACAGGGTTCCACGGTGAGCCCCCTCTGCCCCTCTGCCGGCGAGCAGGCCGACCGCTCTCCTGCCCAGAGATGCTACAGCCGCCGCGTCCCTCTCCTCCAGGACCTGCCTTTCTGACCCGGCGGCTCTTTCCTGCCACCCCTGCCACAAAGCCGCCACGGGTGCATCCCACCACGGCATTTCCAACCGCTCGCAAGCCAGCTCTTCCTTCCCCACTCCAAACATCTTCCCCACCAGCCTGGCGCTGTCATTTTAAATTAACCCTTTGGCGCCTGCAACCTTCCCTGCCCGCCCCCCTCCCGCCCCCTCGGGAGGCTGCCCTTTCACCCTGCCCTCCGACCCCACGTGTCTGCGGGCCTGGCTCCCCAGGACCCGGCCCCGGAGGCTCTCCTTCGCCGGTGGCCGCCCTCCTTACCCCCAACCCAGGGATCCCTCAACCTCCCACAGCCCCCGGCCCCGGGCATGCGCACCGCGCGCCCCGAACGCCGATTAACCCCTCGCGTACCGTGTCCCTCTCGGACTTGAGCTCCTCGATCTCCTTCTCCTTGGCCTGCAGCTGCTGCTGCTGCTGCTCGATGAGGTCCAATTGCAGCAGGAGTATCTGTTTGAGGCAGGCGGCCTGGCTGGAGGCTCCCGCGCCGCCGCCACCCCCGAGAGGGCTCTTCCTCGTACTCTTCCATCGGCCCTCGCTGGCCGCCAGGGTCCCAGCGGCGGCGGTGGGCGCGAGGGGTGGCGGCCCGGGCAGAGGTAGTGGTGGGGGTCCCGCCGGGTCCGAGGCGGTGGCAGCTGGGGGAGCCGCCCCACCCTTGTCCCCGGCCCAGGGCGTCGGCTCTTTGGCCGCCGCCACGAGAGAGCCCGTCTGAATGGGCAGCACCGCCTGATACTTGGGCCGGGGACTGCAGCCGGCGCCGGCGGCCGCGGGGTCCCCCCCGACGCCGGCTTGTTTGGTGGCCGGGGGCGGGCAGGGCAAGGGCACCGAGCCGCCCCAGCTCTCTTCCTGCTGCCCGGGGGCCGCCCCGGCCGGGAGGAGCAAGCCGCGGCCCTTGCCGCCGCAGCCGGCCGGGGAGGGCGCGGGGCTGCCGCCCTGGGCGGAGGCCAGCGGCGGCCCCGGCTCCTTGAGCTTACGGTGCCGGGGGAGGAAGTGGGCTTCGGCCGCCCCGGCCTCGTCCTCGGGCCCGCCCAGCGCCGCGGCGCGCTCGTAGTCCAGGCGCTGCTCGGGGTTGCCGCCGGCAGGGGCCGCGGCCGCCTTGAACACGGCGGATCTCATGGTCATAGTGGTCCGGAGCGGCGCGGGGCCCGCGACGGGGAGGGGGCGGGGAAGGGGCGAGGTGCGGGGGGTCGCGGGCGGAGGGGGAGGGGAGTTGGCGGGCTCGCCTCAGCAGCGCGGCCGCGGGCCTCGGCTAGCGCGGCGCCTCCGGAGCCCGGGCGCCATCCCGCCGGCGTGCGGACGCGTGCAGGCCGCGGCTGAGGCCCGCCGCCGGCCCACGGGGGCCTCGCCGCCGCCTCTGCTGCCGCCGCCGCCGCCTTCGCCTCAGAGGCAGGAGCTCGCCCCGAGCCGCCCCCGAGCTCATCCCCGGCGCTCGCTGCGGCCCCCCCTGGCCCGGCCGGGCCCGCCTCGTCTCCCCACCCCGCACCCCCCCGTCCCCGCCCGGCCCCCCGCCCCGAGCTCGCCTCAGCCGCCCCGAGCCTCCATTTCCCCCCCGCGCCTCCTCGGGAGGGGGTGGGAGGGATGGGTCCGCCCAAAGCCCTCCTACTCCGGGAGGGGGTCTGTCGCCTCCCTCGGGGGTCTCCGCGGCTCGGGGTCCCCCTCCCCCACAGTCACCCCCGGCGCCTCAGCGTTTCCCTTTAAAAAAACGGAGCCGCTCGCAGCCGACTCTGCCGCAGCCGCCGCCGACCGGAGGGCGCATGCGCGGGGCGGGCCGCGGGCGGGAGCGAACCGGGAGCCGGGAGGAGGGAGGCGGGCGCGCTATTGTGCAAGGGGCCGCCGCCGCCGCGAGGGGGCGGGAGGGGGCGCGGGGAGGCCGGGGGTCGGGCGAGGACCGAGCAGCCCGCGGAGGAGCGGGGTGAGGTGGGCCGCGGAGGGGTGCGGGGGGGGGGGCGAGACCCGGCGCGGGCGGCGACGGCGGAGGGGGCCTGCGGAGGCTCCCGGGGGAAAGGAGCCGAGAGAAGGGCGCTGAGGCGGGAGCGGGCGGCAGGGCGCCCTGGGCGGACGTGGACCCCGCGCCCCGGGCCTGCGGCCCCTGCAGCCCTGCCCGCCTCCTGGACCAGCTCCTGACTCAGTCTCCCCGGGGAGCCGGCGGGTGTTTCCGGGGTGGAGTTCTAGCCCCCCCATTAGCCCCACACTGTGTGGGGGGAAGTGAAGTCCTTTGTCTCTAAGGGATCCAGGTCAGAAACGGGCGGACCCCCGGTTGTCGGAGGGGTCCCATCCATGATGTCCGCCCGGGGAGGTGGCCACAACCTCCCTGGAATGGGTGTTCCCAGCTACCGACAGTTCTCACCCAGCGGCCGGCTCCCAGCCTGGGCGCCTCCTTCCCGTCCTGGGGGCTCCTGCAGGCTTGGAGCAAAGCGGGTTACCTTTCCCGGGGAGGCACACGCTAGGGCGCTCGGACTTGCTGAGCGCTTCTTACCGGCTTTCAGGGTTCATTGTGTGTCTTAATTTCCAGGCAACTTTAGCCAGTAAGTCCTCCCAGAATTCCTCGTGAAAAAGCTTTCCGTTGTAATTGGTTGTTTTCCTTTTCTGTTGAGGTCTGTGTATATATTTTCAGCCCCGTATGGAGATGAAGACTAACATTCTTGGCCTCATGTGAAAACCTCTCATTAAAACTGACGTCTCTGCCTGGTGGGCGCACAGCATGGCGCACTGGGCATTTAAACTCTGGGTGTGAATGGTTAAGAAGCCAGGAGCGCCCGGTCCCCTTCCACCAGACCCCGTGGCCTCCGTCCGCCAGGGAAGTATTGGGATGAGGAGGGGTGACCAGTGAAGGGGGATGTGATGTGGTGGGAGGCGATTTCAAATGCTGATCTCTTTCTTCCAGGATCAAGACGGTCAATACCACCTCTACGCTGACCAGCTCCCAAATGCATGTCTTCTCCCTGGATGCACCCCCTAACTTCAGAATCCTGCGTCCAACTCCCTGGGAGACATAGCCACTTGGATGTCTAATAGGCATTTCACACTTACATCTAAAATCACACTCCTGAATTTCCCCCACCTAAACCTTGCTATTTGGGGGGTCGAACGACCCTTTCACAGGGGTCGCCTAAGACCATCGGGGAAAACACGTATATAATTACATATTGTTTTTGTGATTAATCACTATGTTTTAATTATGTTCAATTTATAACAATGAAAATACATCCTGCATATCAGATATTTACATTATGATTCATAACGGTAGCAAAATTACAGTTATGGAGTAGCCACGAAAATAATTTTATGGCTGGGGGTCACCACAACATGAGGAACTGTATTAAAGGGTCGCGTCATTAGGAAGGTTGAGAACCACGGGTCTAGGCCCTAATCATATCTCACTTTTTTATTGCAGTAACCTTGTAATTAGTCTCTCCGTTTCAACCTTTGCCTTCCCCTACTTAAATCTGTTCTCAGCACAACAGCCATAGCGATCATGAGTGAGATCATGTTTTTTTCTCTCTTCTAAACTCATGGTGCCCTAGCTGGTTTTCTCAGTGGTTAGAGCATCAGCCCACAGACTGAAGGGTCTCAGGTTCGATTCCGGTCAAGGGCACATACCTTGGTTGCAGGCTTGATCCCACCTGTCCCTTCTACTTTCTCTGAAGATAAATGGAAAAAATATCCTCAGGTGAGGATTAACAACAACAAAAAACTCATGGCTTCCCATCTTGGAGTAAAAATAAAAAATTATTATTATGGCCTACATAGGATCTGGCCCCCTGGTACAGCTCTCTGACTTCCACTCCTACTGCTCTCCCTTTCTTCACCACCCCCTGCTACACTCACCTCTTAGCTGTTTTTCAAACACACCTGCCATATGTCTGCTTGGGTCTTTTCACTTGTTCCCTCCACCTGGTTCACTCCTTCAGATGTCCTCTCTCTAAATATCTTTTCATCAGATCTTTTCTAGCCACCCTATGTAAACTCACAGCTCCCCTCCAAATCCCTCTCCCCTTTTCTGCTTTATTTTAATCCGTAGAACTTATTACCATCTAACATGTAATTTACCTTATTTGTTGTTCTGCCCTTCTAGAATATAAGCTTCACGTTTTGTTCATTGCTGTATCCTCAGCACTTAGAACCATACCTGGCACACAGTAGGCACCTAATAAATATTCAGTGAATGAGTAAATGAGCTGTTTAGTTATATTAAAGACAAAGCATCTACCCTTGACCTTGAGAGTGACAGTCATATAACAGCATAGCGTAAAAAATAGTAAAACCTGGGGAAGAAGAAAGTTGTCTAGGAGCACAGAAAAGAAAGAACATACTATCTTGGAAGGAATTGAGGAAATGACAACTGAGGTGGGTCTTAAAGCTTCAGACTGTGGGAGGACATCTCAGACATGAGAATATTGTGAAGGCATGGGATAAAAGAATGTACTGGAGTAAATGGGAGAAGTTGGCTGGTGTTTAGCTTGGATAGTGAGGAGTATAGGGGATAAAGCAGGACAAGTGGGTTTTGAGACCAGATTATGAAGGTCTGAAGGCCCAGTTAAGGAATGGATAATTTATTAGCCAAGCTGTACCATCAAAGGCTGGCATTGCTCAGTGGTTAGAGTGTCGGCCCATGTACCCAAGGGTTGTGGGTTCGATTCTGGTCAAGGACACATACTTTTTTTTTTTTTTTTTTTTTTCCTGGAACCTTAACAGCTCTAAAGTCCAATCTAGGATTTCACTGATCCAGATGAAGAAAACATACTTTTCTTCCCCAAAGCCAAAAGGCTGGCATTTTGGGATTGGAATTCTGATCTTAATTCACAGGATGAGGTGGATAATCCACCCGAAAACTGAAACCTGGTAAGAGAAGATCTTCTAGTAAGGAAAGAAATCTTGCTTCCAAATCATTAGGTTTGAAGCTGTAGTAATCCTTGACCTAAGACATACAAGAACACTGGAGAGCCAAGAGTGAAGGCCAAGAGGGAGAAAGTGGAGCTGTTACCTGTGAGGGAACCTTGGAAAGGAGTAGGACCCATAAATCAAGTTCCTAAACAATTCTCTGCCTATTTATTTCTAATGGGATAATGATCATTCCCTTTTGCCCTCTGGCTAAAGGTGCAGATGGAGTTGAGCCAACACTTTTACCATTCCTCTAGGTCTAGGCCCTAGGCTTTTAGAAAGGTGGAGTACTTCCTTTGACCTACATTCTTTGAAGGGAATGCCTGTGGTAGGAAAAGAGCAGCAGCAAGCCCTTTACCTGTCTGGGTCTTGGTTTCCCCGGCCCCAAAAGAAAATTAAACTAGACCATCTTTCAAGCTCCTTCTGGCTCAAAGCCTGCGTGAAGCTGTGTTTTCCTGCTAACAGTGAGGCACAACTAGGTAGTGAAAAGGGGAGGCTTGGCCCCACCTGCATGACTCAGTGGTTGAACATCCACCTATGAACCAGGAGGTCGCAGTTCGATTCCGGTTGGGGCACACGCCTGGGTTGCAGGCTTGATCTCCAGTAGGGGGCATGCAGGAGGCAGCCCATCACTGTTTCTCATTATTGATGCTTCTATCTCTCTGTCCTTTCCTCTCTAAAATCAATTAAAAATACATATTTTTTAAAAGGAGGCTTGTTTTGGCTTTTTCCCAGGGAGAGAGGATTCATCTTAGCGGCTTCCCGAGTTTCTTGGAAAGGTAAATAAAGACGGGTTGCGTACCTGGCATTAGCCCAGCCCCACATGGCACCAAAATGAGACCATGGGTGGAGGGGCCACTTTTCCCTTCTCCGGGAGGGTGGCGGGTAGGGAACCAGCATGCAGCCACAGAGGTTTCCGGCTCCGAGCTCGGCCCCTGCTCCAGAATTCTTTTTCCCAGACACCCTGCCCTGCATTCCAGGCGTCCACAAGCAAGATGCTCATGGGCCGTTCCCCTTCTCCCTTCTGCTAGGCCTCTCCGAGGGCGGAACACACCCTCCCTGCTGACTTTTTTTTTTTTTAAATCACAACTCAAATTTGGGTATTTTTCTTCCTTTGCCAGCCCCGCCAAAACTTTCAGTGAGCTCCACCCACTCCACGTGGACCTCCCTTCCCTGTCCCAGCAACCCCTGCGAGAACCCCACCCCCAGCACGTGACCAATTGTTATGTTTCCTTCCTGGGGCTCCCTTTGGGCTGGCACCAACTAACGACTGAACAAAAGTGCCCCCTTCAGGGTTAATGTGGAGCAGCAGCCCGGGGAGGCGAGGAAATCTGATTGAGGGCTGGAGTACAATAGGGGAAATGGGTGTTTCTGCTTAAAATGATTCCATATCCACGTAGCTCCCCCAGTTAATAACATTAAGGATCACACCACAAATGAGGCAAATTCAAGAGAATCTCCCTCACCCTCTTGTCCCTGGCTGGGTAGCTCAGTTGGTTAGAGCATCCTCCCAATCTACCAAGGTTGAGGGTTTGATCCCGTCGGGCACGTGAATCAACCAAGGAATACACAAATAAATGGAACAACAAATCAATCTTTCTCACGTCAATTTAAAAAAGAAAAAACTACTTGGGGTCAAGTTGGATAAAATGTTAATCCCTCCTTGCAAAGTTGGTTACCTCTCCTCCACCTCCATTTCCCTGGAGTTCTTCAGGGTGTTGGTAGGGAGAGCTGTCTGAGAACCCAGGTCTTTAATTAGGGGCTGGATAGCGGGAACACAGCCTCTCCTGGGGTGAGTGTTCTTTTTGTCTCCTTCACTACCTTCCCTTCCCCTGACAACACAACGTGGTTCTCCCTCTATGGGCTCACACTCCCGAAGCTGACATAAGTTATTTCCAAAACGGACTCTCCTCTTCTCAACATTGGGAACAGTTGCTCTGGATGGGAAGAACCCCAGGAGGCCATGTGGGAAGAAGGGGGAGTGGGCAGGACAGCAAAAATTAGCCCAGTGGGAAGGCGTGGTGCACAGAACAAGGGGACTAACCAGGAAAAGCTAGAAAATAGGTCAAGTGAAGCCAAACAGAGGGAACCGGTTTCCTTGGGGAAAATTCTGACCTAGGCTTTGCTGTTTTCCTCCCACTCCTTTTCCCCACATGAGATGTGGGGTTGAGAGACTGGGTAGGGAACTGGGGTGATGGAAGGTATGTGGTTGGGGACTGGCTGGGGGGAAGAGTTGTATGTGCATCTGACAGTGCTCAGAGAAGGAAGGGATTTAAAATCAGAATGATTCCTGGGCTATTTGTCCCTCCAAAGTCATAGAAGTCATGAATAGTAAACAGCCCAAGAACTACAAATCTCGGGGTGCAAGGCGGGGACCTCATTGTAGCCAATAAACATGCTACTTCTGGGGCATGTGTGGAAGAAAATGGAAGGAGCCCTAGGGCAAATAGGGAAATAGTGTCCTATTTTCCAGGGAAACAGCCCAAAAGCAATCCAGCTAGAACGTTAAGGACTAGGGAAGACGCTTGCTTTCCTACAACTCAGCATCTGTCAGCGCTCCCGTTATCAGGTGCTATTTCCAGAGTCCTGGGCCCAGGGGAGGAAAGGGAGGGGGCCTGGTGGAGAGACGGAGGGAGACCCTATGAGCTCCTCCCTCCGCCCAGCTGCAGTTCCACATATTCACCACTCGGGGGCTCCCGAGCTCAACCACAGCCCCAGGGTGAGGGAGGGAGAGAGGGAGGGAGCGAGCGAGCCCAGTGGACCGTGTGAGACCTCAGTAATGACCCTGAGCAGAGAGGTGACCTAGGGGTCATCTGCTCTGAAACTGCAGACCCTTCTTGTGGCCGTTGGGAAGCATTCAGCCTCCACTTTCTCTCTAATAGGAACTCATGGCAGAGAACCAGCTCCCCACCTCTTACCCTCACCCTCTTCTCTGTGGTCATTTCCTCCCCTGCGCGTTTCCTTCCCCTCCCCCATCCTGGCGGTGGGAACACCAGCACCATCCCCCCAGCCTGTCAGAGTCCTGAGGAATGCTCTCACCCTGGCTGGGTGCCAAGCTGTGGACTTCCTGGGCTTTGGGGTGGAGCTTGGCTAAGGGGAAGCCCTTTGGACAGGGAGAGCCACCCTTTGCACAGCTTGCTCACCAGCTCAGGCTCATATTCTCTCTCTCTCTCTCTCTCTCTCTCTCTCTCTCTCTCTCTCCCTTCCTCCCTCCCTCCCTCCCTCCCTCCCTCTCTTTCTCTGGGCTCATCTATTATTCTCTGTCACCACCACCTAATTTCCTGCCCCCACAATAGGATTTCCTTGCCAGGGCAAAACATCCACAATCTGGAGGCAGTGGGCATCCTAAACACGGTGTTTCATAGAGAAAAAGCACCTATTTCAGAACCTGCCTTCCCTGTCCCAGAAGGCCTGTAGCTAGAAGGAAAGGTTCCCCGGCCAGGGTCCCGAAGTCAGGGGTTTATGAATGGTAATTAGTAACGACGGGGTTCCTTATGGATCCTTTTCAGAATCTGTGGATCTAAGGAAGTACATGTGTCTCTATATAGTAAAGCCTGGGAGTGGATTTCAACTTCCATGTCCATGAAGTAAATCAGCTGAAATCCAATTCACTGGTTCATATCAAGCCCGAGGAAACCTTTCCAGCAGCCGCAGCAGACTGGGGTGGATTCAGCAGGAATGAGCAGCAGCAGCAACCACTCCCAAATCTAATGAATGGAGACCAGGCCTGTCAAAGACCTCTGGCACCTATGCAAGGGGTTGTGCTCAGAAATGTGTTTGCATTTGGGGGTTAGAGAGTCTTCTGATATCATCTACACTCCATCCAGTGGTGCCCCCTGCCTTGCTCTTTCTTCATGCCACTTTTCACACTGGGTGTCCTTATGACTTATTACGTGTTTTAAATTCTAGAAATCCTCTCTCTCTCTCTTCTCCCAACCTGCCCCAGACAGAGCCTTTCCCCTGAAAATCAGCAGTCCTCAAGGCACCAAGCAGTAGTCCAGATCTGACCAATGAGCACATAGTCTGGACCTCTGGCAGGCTAAAGATAACATCTTGACCTAAGTTATGTTTCAGTTCCTGATCTCTAAGGTGGAACTATTCCCTGGCTACTTTCCCATGAAACTGGACAAAGGGACCCTGGAAAAGGCCTCAGAACTGCCCTTAAGACCTGAAGAAATGATTTATTTACCTTTACCTTACCTCCAACCAATCAGTGTCCAGCACAACCCCTAACCCACCAGTCTTGTGACTTTGCCCTATGTAATCTGTAACCTACATGCCATTCTTTTTTTTTTTTTTATGCATTATCTCTCCATTCTTCTGGGGTGTTGCCATTCCTCAATAAAATAGCCAATATTTCTCCACTGCAATTCTCGATGTTTAGTGTTTGGCTCTGCTGGCGCCAGGTGGATGAACTCTGGCCCATAACACTTTTGCAGCCTGCCTTTCTGACGTCATCATCTGTAGACCTGTGCCAGATTCCCCAGTTCCTATCTTGAGACCTCAACCCCCATCCCCTGGGCCTGGAGGAGCTGATGTAGGTCACTGCAGCTGAGCCTGCAGGGATGTCTGCTCCTTGAGAGCCCAGAGCCTCTCAGGCAGAGAGGAAACCTTGCAGAGAAGCATAAGAAAGGGCATTATGCGAATCACAGGAAAGTCTATTCCTCAAAATAATGAGCAGGGAGAGACCAGGAGTCAATGGGTCACACTTGAGACAGTAGGAGAGCTGTGCTTCTGAGGGGCTGCGTGTGATGGGGGAGGGAAGGCCTGAGGAGAGGGCTGAGCAAGGCTCCCATCCCTAGCTTCCTCCACCCCCTCCACCCACCCACCCCCCTGCCACCCATGCCCACCCTTGTTCTGTTTGCTTGCGACAGGGAACCCTTCTGACCCCCAATTCAGCACTCTCCAGTCACTGAGCTGTCCAGGCTCAGGTCTCCTTCTCAGGAGCCTTTGTGACTTGCCTTAGGGACCCTCTGCTGCTGCTGGTCACAGTTTCTGGGTCTCAGGAAGCTGGAAAAGGCCAGGATTGTCCCCACCCTCCCCCATTGAAAGACTTTTTCCTGCTTGTTATCTGTTAAACTCATTTTGTGGGGTACTTCCAACCCTCTGGGGCCTCATTCCTATTCTTGGCTCTCCCTAGCCCTGCCTCGGAGATCCCAGGGAGCGTGTGTGTGTGTGTGTGTGTGTGTGTGTGTGTGTGTGTGTGTTGCTCATATCCTTTTAGTTGTGCATGGGAAGCAAGGACCTATGGCTGCATCTAGCTTGGGGTCTCCATGCCAGCAAAAATAGACAAGGGACCAATATCTACCCCCAACCTCAAAACCATTTAAACCCCAATCCATTGCTCTAACAGGAGCCTCAGGGCAGGAAGAAAAGTAGGTAAGACGGAGAAAAGATAAACAATTACGACTCACAATTACAATCCTAGCCTTCTCTTCCCCTTATTATCTCTCCCCCCCCCCCCGCCACCCCTTTCCCTTTCAGATCTCAGCTATTTCTCTTCCTACTACTCATTTGCCCTCATTTCCAGAATCCTTGCACATAGTAGGTAGGAACTCAATAAATGCTTTTTTCACTGATTCTAACTGTATCTGGTTATGCACTCTGGCCAAACTTTTTTATTTTATTTTTTAAATTTATTTTAGAAAGAGGAAGGGGGAGAGAGAGAGAAATTTGAGAGAGAAACATTGATTGGTTGCCTGGGTATGTGCCCTCACTGGGGACCAAACCCACCACCTGGAGGGCTCCTTAAAACTCAGATTGCTGAATCTGGCAGCGTGGCTCAGTGGTTGAGCGTAGACCTATGAACCAGGAGGTCATGGTTTCATTCCCAGTTAGGGCACATGGTTAGGGCATATGCCTGGGTTGTGGGCTTGATCCCCAGAGGGGGACATGCAGGAGGCAGCTGATCAATGATGCTCTCTCCTCATTAATGTTTTTCTCTCTCTCTCGCTCTCTCCCTTCCTCTCTCAAATCAATAAAGAAATATATATTTTTTAAAAGTCAGATTGCTGGACTCCACTGCTGAGTGTCTGATTCAAGGGGGTCTGAGGATTTACATTTCTGATAGGTCCTCAACTGCTGCTGACCCTGCTACTAGTCCTGGGGCCACCATCTTAGGGAATTCTGTTCCTCACCCCAACACTCACCATGGAGCCCTTGCTGGTTCCGCTTTCATATAGGTTTAGAAGGGAGAAACAGGTAAGACTTAGAAACACCTGACTCCTGCTCAGCCCTCCACCCCAACCAGTACAGGGATCTAAGAAAGGACCAGCTTTCCGACTAATTACCCGTTCTCTCTCTTTTTTAATAGCCCATCGACTCCATCCTTATTGAAAGTCACTTCCCAAAAACATGTTTTGCAGCAGCAAGGGAGCACTAGGAATTTCCTGTGGCGAGGCAGCCCCAGTGTGGGGAGGGCGGGGCAGTGCTGAGCGAGCGCCTTCCCTTGGCTCGGGCAGGGCCACGTGCCCCACCCCCTCGCTTGCACATGTCTCTACCGCCACCGCCAGCAGCAGCCCGGCTGTTTATGAGCGAGTTGTTGTGGTAGAAATGGAGCAGGCTGCACATGCCCAGCCCATGTGACCCGGGCAGCCCGCGTGAGCCTCTCGCCGGCACAAACACACTGGGCCCTGTCCTCTGCTGGCCCGGGAACCAGGAGGGAAGATGGGGAAGGAGTGAAGGGCACTGGGTGCCCTTCTGCTCCTCTCCTGGCTCTTTATCCTGCTACTGTCTCCTTTTGTCTCTCTTGAGGCACCAGGGGAGCAAACACCCGAGAAAGAAACATGGCTTTTCCAGGCTTAGTCTCTTCCCAGGCAGCCCCCTGGCCTTTACACAACCCAGAGCCCTCGGTCCCACATGAACAAAGGGCCTCCCCAAGCCAAGAGCACGGACTGGTCCAGGCCGGCCCTCGAGCTGATGTGCAATGTCAGCCCAGAGTCAAGACTTGGTTTCCCTGCAGCCTGAGCTCCCCAAATGGGGCTGCCTGGCCCCCTCTTTGTGGGAAGGAGGACACCCCACAGAGATGCAGCAAGTGCCCATGCCAGATGAGGACAAGGAGAGTTCAGGGTTCCGTGGGGTCAGGGAATGAAGCAAGGGCTCATTCTGTAGGGTTGGTCTTTGGAGCCAGTGGACAGGAAGGAGAAAGTCCTGCCAACTGGGGATAGGGAGGAGCTGGGAGTAGGGTGGGGGGTGGGGGGAGGAGAGCTGGAAGAACTTCACACTAACCCGCGTCCAGCTGGAGAACAAACACGGGTGCAAACGGGTGCAAAGGCAAGTTCAGCCTCCATCCCTCGGGCCAGTGTCCCCTCCCACCCGTCTGGCCGTCCCAGCCCCCTGGAATCCTCTCAGCACATTAACCCCTGACTCCCCCTTCCAGCCCTCGCTTCAGTCCCCTGCCCATGACCCTGGTTCTGAGCAGCAGGGCCTCTGACTGAGATGTGAGGCTGTGCTGGAGTCAGGCGGACAGTAGGTTAGCAGGAACAAGCAAATGAAATGAGCACGACCCACATTTCCTCGTGGCACCAAAACTTCGCAGATCCTGCATTGCAGAGCTAGCGCTTTTTTTTTTTTTTTTTTTTTTTTAAATCTCCGCTGGGCCCCTACACACGTCTGAATTTTTGCAACCAGCACAGATTTTTTTTTTTTTCAGGGTGCAAATGCGCATTCTAATGAGACAAAGCTCCTTCCTGTGGCATTGAAAATCTCTTTGGCAAATTGCTTCTCCCCATCCTCCACCCCAATTTAGAAGAAGGGGAGGGATCCCAAATTGGTCTCTCTCTCTCTCCTTCCCCCGCCCCTCTCCCCCATGATACTGCAGTCTTTCCAGCCCAACTAACAGCTGCAGACCAGGGGGGAGAGGGATGAGAGGAGGGAACATTAGCCTTGTGCCTTCTTTCCATGCAGGCTGAGCTGGCGGGGCTGGGGTTGCTTTATTTCCTGGACAGCCCATTGCACACGCCCACCCCCTTCCCTCCCCATCCCAGCCTGTGTTTATGTAAGCCTCCCAGAAGCTACACACGCCTGCCCAGGCCATGGCTCCTCCAAGGTCCATCCTGCTCACGAGGACTGTCATGAGCCTCCGGCTCCCCAGGCAGCTGCGTGAAGATCTGCAGAGGCCAAGGGACCGGGGAGAGATGCTGGATAAGGAGAGGGTTTGAGACAGATCTCATCTGGGGGTAAGGAATGGGAAAGGAGGCAGGCACACAGGCGCCCCTCCACGCCCACCCCCATGCCCCTGCACACTCCCCACACACAGTCTCCTGCATCTCAGTCCTACAGAGGCTCAAGGACGGCCAATGGCAGGTGCAGGGACCTGCAAGATGACACCAGCAGTAGCAGCATAGCAAAGGTTGGACGGGATGGCCCTGGCAGAGCATGTGCTGGGTGCCCTTGCCCCCCAACCAGGAGGAGCAACCCCAGGCCAGAAAGAGGGCAATCTGGGGTTTGATTAGCATGCCACTGCCAAGGACAGTCCATGCCACCTCCTGGAGGACCCTCCTTCAGGTTCCCCAAATGATTTGCTGAAGAGCCATTGGCCCAGGATGGTAGGTGGCTTTTGAAGGGGTTTTTAGAGGTACACGTCTCTCAGGCAGGTGAATGGGGAAGTGGGATGTTGTTTCCTTAGGGCTTGTTACACAACCTCTGTCTGTCCTTGGTGGCTTTCAACACTCTCCCTGAATCAATCCACTCTTAATACATCCCTTGGAAGGAGGCACCATGGCTCTTCAAAGGGCCTGGACCTACCTGCCCCTCTCCCCTCATCACCAGCTGCAGATCCCAAAGTCTGGGAGAGGGGAGAGCTCAGACGCCTGCTTCAGTTACCTCTGTAGCAGTCTACGTGGAAGTTTGTTTGTTGCATCCTATGCTGGCCACCTACTTCCTTTGCCACCAACCCAGGAGAAGGTAGGAGGGAGAGGGGGGAGTTTAGGGAAGAGGAAATGTGGCTGGAATTAAAACAGAGCTTCTGGGAAGCTGAGGTACTGTGCGGGCGGGAGCACCGAGTGCTTCAGGCTTCTTTCTCGTCTTGGAGACACACCTCACTTCCAAGCACCATCATTGCATAGGCAACACCAGGATGAGCCTGCTGCTCAGACATTGCAACAGAAGCAATCATTCTCTTCAGGAAGGGCAGTCTTGCTGGTGGAAAGAGTTTCATCCCCGTGCCTGGGGTGGAATTCCCAACATTTGCCATTTTCTTTGAGCTGTTGATAGGGGTAGTTCCAAAAGATAGCTGGGCAAGTGTTAGCCCTCCAATAATCTCCAACTCTGCCATCCTTTAATTCGACATCCTTTTTTTAGAATTGGTTTTAGGGATTGGGGGGGGGGGGCGGGGAGAGAGAGAGGAAAACAGAACATCAATTTGTTGTTCTACTTAGATGCTTCTTGTATGTGCCCTGACTGGAGATGGAACCTGCAACCTTGGTGTATCAGGACGACGCTCTAACCAACTGAGCCACCCAGCCACATGATGCGACACCTTCTTAATCTTAAGTCAAATGCTATGCAGATACACTTCCAGACAAATTGCCTAGTCTCTGGAGCATTCTGGGCAAGTTAATTAACGCCCGTAAGTCTCTGATTCCCCAACTCTAAAATAAGAATGAGACCTATAGCATAGAGTTGTTTTGGATATTAACCGAGGTAATAGCACAGTACCTGGCATACAGTTGGTACTTAATACATATTTATTATTCCCTTTCCTTGAAAAAAGGAGTAGTGAGGTAGAGATAGAAGTTGAGGCAAAGCACATCCATGGGACCCAGCCCTGACTCTTGCCTCACCCTCTCTGTCTCCATCTCTCCCAAATAACAAATTAGCTCAGACTTTGACGCTTCCCAAGACATCAAGGCTCTGGGAAGGTTGGGGCAAGCTAGCTGGCCTTTTAGAGAACCAGAAAAGGATCTAGGGAGGCTGGGTCCCTGATTCTGGGACATCCCAGGTTGTCCCACATTTGCATCACCTGGGCAGGCAGGTTTTCCCCCTGGGCAATGGTTTGCTTGGTGAGAAAGGAGGGGGAAGGGAAGGCACCTACTGCAGCTTGACCTGGTTTGCAGCAAGGACCCACCCTCAGTCAGTCCGTCAACGTTGGCCCAAGATTGAGGCCACCCAGGATTTGCACAGGGCGTTGCCCTGTTACCTGGAACAACCTACTGACAAGGAGAATAGTTCTTGGATTAAACACACACATCCACACACACTCATACCATTCACACTTACACATCCACAATCACAATCATATGATCACACACACACTCTCTCTGGCCAGAACTTAAAAGCTCTCAGTCCATGCCTTCTCTATCTTTACATCCTTCCCAGTCCAAAGAAACACAGAATTAAAAAGACATATATGGAAACACACAGGCACAGGATACAACCCTGTCCCTAAATGGTGAGGTCAGTCCCCAGAATCCTGAACTCTGAGGAATCTGAGAAGAAGTGTGTGCAACCTGGAGCCAGGCCTGTGCCTTGCTCTGCCAAGTCTTGGACGTGTATCCATTTCCCACGGTTCCCATCTGAATCGTGTTTATTAAGGGTGCAGTTCCTTCTTGGGCTGAATTTGGTTGTGGGAGGAATGGTGTGTGTGTATGTGTGTGTGTGTGTGAGTGTAGAAGTGAACTGGAATGTCTAGCTGGCAGGAGGGGTGGGAGGCTGTGTTGAGATACACCTGTTATTGAAGGTCAAGATTGAGGTCAAAGAGAGGCCAAAGCTAGATTCTACTACCCCAGGTACTCAAAAGCCAGACAACCAAGCCTTTTCTTCATCCTTTTGGTGGCTCTGGGTCCCATCATTTCTGTCCTTATCCCAGCAGCTGTTGGCAGAGAGAACAACCAGGTGAATAGATTAGAAGCTTCTGGAGCCGAGGGCAAGTCCTGCCTCTCATTATTCTGTATCCTCTACAATTATAGAAGGCAGATCCCAAAGGTACTTCTTTGTCAAGGGAGAAAAGGAGAGCCCTCTAAGAAGTGCAGAGGAAGGAGGCAGCAGAGGTAATCCCCATCTTATGCCTCCTCCCTCCCAGCCTCCACCTTCATACCTCACACAGATTGCAAAACAACCCAGCTTCTTGCCAAGTGTTAGGCCGACTGAATTTCAGCTCTAGCTGCCTCTGCTTCCTCTTCCCTGTCCCTTGTTCCAAAGTCAGGGAGGGAGCCTTGACCCCTGGACCGCGCCCCCCCCCCTCCAACGGGGATAAACACCAGCAAGTAGAACAGAGGGTGGGCCAGCACCAGAGCAGCCAGCAGAGCTGTGGGCCTTGGGGAGGATCCAGGACAACTAAAGGGAGTGTGCTAGTGGTGGTCCTGGGGCTGGTAGAGAGCTAGAGGTCATGCCAAGGGCTCTGACTTTGAGTACAGCCCTGGCAGATCCTTGGGCTGTGGCCCTGGCTCTGATGGAGACTCAGAAAGGAGGCACAGAGAGCATGCAGGGCCAGACATGGCAGCTCACCTTCCAGCTTTCCCTCCGGAGTCCAAGGGGAGGAGGGAGAGGAGGTGGAGGCTGAGTTCTGAACCAAGTTTTCCTGAAAAGCCTCTTTCCTTGTTTGTCCTCGCCCCTCCCAGGCCCTCCCACGCTCTGCGGCAGCTTCCCAGCTCTGGGCCAAAGGGCCAGAGCAGGACAAAGAAGGGGCCAGGGCAGGACAAAGAAGAGTTCACTGCCTTCTCTCTCCCACTTTCCTTAGGGGCTTGAGAACAAAACTAAAGCCCCAGCCATTCTAGGGAGCCATTTTAGGGGGCCCATCTTTTACTGGGATCAGTGGTAAGGCAGCTGCCCAGCCACCACCCCTTCAGTCACCCTCACAGTCCTCTCAGCTTACTCACTTCCTTACTGCCCAGCTATTTTCTTCCTGGTGCCCACACTCCTTTTCTCTGCCTCTTTGGCGGCTGTCATGTTCCCAGGCATCCATCAATGCTGCCCCAGGAGCTGCTTGTGAACACGTGGAGAAGGGGAGGAAATCTCCCTAGAATCCCTGGGTCTGTGGAGGAATTAGCAGGAAGCAGCAGGTGGGCCAGGTTCACTTGGCTGCTTGAAGAGGCTCTTGTCTCTCCCCGTAACCCAAATCCTCAAACAGGATAGACCTCTACTTGAGACCTGTTTTTACCAACTGGGCAATCGCTGCTGTGAAGGAAGATGCTGGCTGTTCCTAGCCTCCGTTCAGTGTTTCACTTGCACATCTGCCCATCTCCTCATGTTTAGGGTGGGCAGAGGAAAGTAGCAATAGATGTCTGACCATGGGCCAGTCACTGCAAAGCCTCATTTTCCTCGTTGGTAGAGGAGGGAGGGTAAGATGCTCTTAACCCTGGGTGTTCCCTTCAGAGTTCCCTTCTGTGGAATCCACAAATTACCCTCAAACCCTGGGGGTGGTGGAGTGGGAGTATCACTGTGCTCCCAGGCCCCTGACTCACCTCTGGCCTCATTACTTTAGGACCTCAAAGCACTTTCACCATAAAGTTCCCCTTCCTTGTCCTTTTTATTTCACAAATAAAGGGAAATGACTCAACCCAAAGTCACCTCAAATGGGTGGGAAGGTATCACACAAGCAAACAGGGAGTCCCAAGGGGCATCTTCACCCCCAATGCAAGTCCTTTCCCCAGGGGCGCTTTCGGGGGGGGGGGGGAGCAGAGGGGAGAACAGGTCACATTTCCTTTTAGTTTTAGGACTTGGCCCGGCAGCAGAAGTTCAGCTTAAGCTGCTAACTCAGGGATATCTCCCTCCCCTACTTGTCTTCTCTCCCCGTGTCACCCATAACCTCAAGGCGAGGTCAGTCCTGCAATCACGTGAAGTACTCACGTTTGCAAGGTTTGCAGAAAAAGCCTATTAGCTTTGATCTCCCAGGGAGCAGCGAAGCTTGCCAGTCCCTCCCCAGGAATTCACATGCCTCTGCCATACAGGCTTTCCAAACACGCCACCCCGACTCTTCGGCGCACCCCACCCACCCCGCTCTCAGCTCCTCCCCGTCCCAGCAAGAGAGCTTTTGCGAGGCAGAAAGGGGTAAATAGACGCAGTCCGCCCACTTTACCAGTGGACCACAAGTCCCGGCAGCCTTGGCGCTACGCAGGCGCACGGAGCTCAACGTGCCTGCTGCTGGAAAAGTGTGTCACTGGGGCACGAGGCGCTCCCTGGGATCACATGGTACCTGCTCCAGTGCCGCGTGCGGCCCGGGAATCCTGGGTTGCTGGCGCCTGCGCAGAGCCTTCTGTCCCAGGGAAAAAGGCAGGGGCAAAAGGCGGCTGAGATTGGCAGAGTGAAATATTGCTGCCGAGGGAACGTAGCAGGGCACACGTCTCGCTTCTTTGCGCCTGGGTGCCCTGTTTCTCCCCATCACCTGCTTACTTCCTGACTGCAGCCTCTTCCCCTCTGGGACTTTTGCACCGGGAGTTCCCGATTCGCTATCCTGCGGCGCTGCGGAGCCTTCGGGCAGTGGCACCGGTGCACTGCGGAGACCCGACCTCCTTGCTACCTGCTTTCTAGCCAGAACTACTGCAGGCTAATTCTCTCGGCCCCCTTCCCCCACACTCGCTCTGCGCTTCCCATGCAAAGCAGACCTCCGCTGCCTCAGCGTCCTCCCCTTCTGCAGGGCTGCAGTCCGGCCACCCCAAGACCTTGCTGCAGGGTGCCTCCGCTCCCTGCCCTGAGTCAGTGCCCAGGGGGAGACAGCGGCAGTTGCGACCTCCAGTTTGAGTCAAGGTCCAGTTTGAATGACCGCTCTCAACCGGTGAGGACATGACGACCCTGGACTCCAACAACAACACAGGTACTGAGATGACTACCATCACCTTTTCTTTGTCACTTCTCCTCACTTCTATGTCTGGAACAAGAGGAACTTTGTAAGGGACTGGGGACTCCCTTCTCCCCGGGGACTTACTAGTGTCGTGGGGACCATAGACTAGGATTTCAAGAGGTTTTTTTTGTTTTGTTTCGTTTTGTTATTTTTTTTATATATGTTTTATATTTTTTGCCTGGGAATGTGTCCGGAGACGCCCTACCCCCACCCCTCAGAGTCCTAAAGCTCTCATTAGCCTGAAGGATTCCGGGGCCGAAGGAAATGGAGAGGGGGTTACGTGTCGTGAGATGAACAGTTTAGAGGGACTGAGAGCTTTGGAGCAGTGCCCCTGAACGCCCCCATCTTCCCGCCCCCTGTAGCTGTGACATGCCTGGCCTTCTCGGAAAGAAGGTCCCCTCCTTCGTCTCTTCCTCTTCCCCTAGTTTCCGCAGGCAGGAAGAAACCTAAGCGGCACTGGGGTGATCGGGACACCGAGGCAGGAGGGGCCGGGGAATGGGTCAGGTCTCACTGGGGAATCCTCAGCGGCAGGAGGGAGCGGCACTTGAGCAGCTGGGAGAGTGGCGCTGGGCCCCAGGAGGACACCCACAGTGCCCGGGTGGCCCGGAGGGCTCACATGGCTGCGGAGCCGGGCCCACGTGCTGCGTTTGTTTTCATTCAGCAGAAGCCGTGGCCACCACCTCATTGGTCGTTGCCTCCCGGCCCTGTTACATAATGAGCTCCGCCCCCCGGTCGCCCCGGCAACGCGTGTTCCCTTTTCCCCTCCCCTCTGTAGTCCCCGCCCATCTCGCGTTCGCTGCCCAGCCCAGGACCAGGACCTGGACCCGGGGAGGGGCGGGACAGAGGCGGTGCTCCTGCTCTCGATTGACGGGAAGCGGAGAGGGCGGGCCCTCGAGTTCCGGGGTTCCTCGTTGGGGAGCCACGTGCAAGAGGCACACGTGGAGCGGAGACGTGAGGCCGGCTGAGGGCCCGACTCCCGCCCCGCCCCGCTGAGATCTGGGTGAAGCTGGGCTGACTCACCGCACCCGCCTGCCTCCTTTTCCTGTCCGCCTGCCCGGGTCCCCCCTCCTCCCCACATCACCAAAGCCGAGTAAGATGGGGCCATCCCTGACCTTGCTTGGCCCCTTGTTTACACTCCTCAGAGGGACCTCACATATAGCCACCCTTCTCCTCACTCCTTTCCTCTTTATCCTTTTTGCACCTACTCACTGGACTGCCTTTAGACTCAGCTTCTCCGTATTCCAAGTTCTTTCTGTTCCCCAAGCATCTCTTTCCCTAGTCCTGCAAACATCATCTTACTCCCCTCCCCACCAGACAAGCAGCAGTTTGCTTTCTAAGGACTTCCCCAAAACAAGGATATTAAGTCTCTCTCATCTTTTTGTTTGTTTTACAGAAAGGAAAACAGACTTAGAGAAGGGACCTGATTTTCTCTAGATCACAAATCAATTTGGTGGTGATAGATCTAGAACTAGACTCTTTTGAATGTGCCCCCTCACTTCCAGGTTAGAAGGAAGTCTTTTTAGAGAGTCTTAACTCCTCTTTGGGGGATGGGTGAACTAGGTCAGGTTCATTTACCACCAACTAAATACCGCATTCCCCCCCCCCCCCCCCCATCAGCCTTGAAACTGTAGGAGCTGATCTGTTGTGCAACTATTTTACGGGAGCTGGGTTCACCCTGGCCAACCTTGAGCTATTTTAGGGTTGCCCTGCCCAGCTTAGTGTGTGTCAGTGGGTGAGCAAGACATGTGCCTCTGGAGACACAGTAGCATAGCCTGTGTTGGCTCACGTGTCCTGGGATCCTCCCTTCTCTCACCCCGCCCATGGCCGGCCAAACTAGGTGCTTGGCAAAGGTGTGGCAAGCAGGTCACCTTTTTCTCCTGCTGATACCACGGGAACACAGCCACCTGGTTAGCAACGTAATCAGATGTCCAAAGTCCTGGAGTGGCCAGAGAGCCAAGGTCATTGTCACCAGGCTGAGAGATCTGGAAGGGGAAATTCCAAAGCCTTAGGCAGGACAATTTGTCCTTCACATCCACCTCCTGCAATTTGCAATGCTCTTTCCTGGACTTAGACTAGGGCTATTGGAGGCCAGGGGGGCCCAGACTGGGCAGGTTTGGTACCTTCCGTACCTTCGGAGAATACATCTTCCAGTTTTGGGGGAATGTGACTTTAAATCTTCACATTCCCCCACTCTCCTCACTGTTGGCCAGCTGCCCCTCCATGGCCTCATCCCTGGAATGGTCTTCTGTTAAAATCGGCAGCTGTTTATTTTGGAAGACTAGGCCTTATGAATGGGTCTCAGCTGCTCATCCCATCCTTAAGGTCTGCCACCGACAAGTCATTAGCTGCAGTCAGCATTTCCAAGGAAGGTTTCAGGGCAGGGGTCGGGGGCACATATGTGAGATGCCCACAGGGGTCGTGCTTCTAGGGAGGTACCTCACACCCAAGGCAGAAGCTGAGTGTACCCTGCAAAGGGTCGTGGTGGTTGATTGGCTATGCCATGTGTAGTACATGTTGGGGGTTGCCTATGGTGGCTCTTCTGGGTGCCACATGTTTAACTTCTGGCTTGGGGGAGGCAAGGAGGTGATGAGCAGGGTGGTACCCTAAGACCATAGACATATGGCAGCTGACATCCCCTCCCCTTGTGTTCTACTGCCAGGTGGCGTCATCACCTACATTGGTTCCAGTGGCTCTTCCCCGAGCCGCACCAGCCCTGAGTCCCTCTACAGTGACAGCTCGAATGGAAGCTTCCAGTCCCTGACCCAAGGCTGCCCCACCTACTTCCCACCATCACCCACTGGCTCCCTCACCCAGGACCCCGCTCGCTCCTTTGGGAGTATTCCACCCAGCTTGAGTGATGATGGCTCTCCCTCTTCATCTTCTTCCTCCTCCTCTTCCTCCTCCTTCTATAATGGGAGCCCCCCAGGGGGTCTACAAGTGGCCCTGGAGGACAGCAGCCGAGTGTCCCCCAGCAAGAGTACCAGCAGCATCACCAGTGAGTACATTTCCAGATGATCCGGGGAAAGGAAGGTGGCAGACCGAGGTTGGGAGTTGGTGTCCATGTGAAAGTTATTCCCAGAGCCTACCCTGGCCTTGGAGATTTCTCCTAGAATTGCATCAGCTGCTGTTGAGCCCAGTCTGGTCATTTGAGTGCCCCCTGGATACTGGGGCTCCTCCTTAGTTTCCCCCCCCCCCCGAGAATCTCCAGCCCAGAAAACCTTCACCTCTGACCACTCAGACATCCCTCTTGCTCACCTGCCACCCCTCTCTTCCCACAGAGCTCAATGGGATGGTGCTACTGTGTAAAGTCTGTGGAGACGTTGCCTCGGGCTTCCACTACGGTGTGCATGCCTGTGAGGGCTGTAAGGTGAGGCAGGTCGGGGGTAAGGACAGGGGCAGGTGACGCCCTCCCCCAGGACTCATAGGCCTGGCCTACATGGAGATGCTCACGAGCTGCCCCTGCCTTCTAGGGCTTTTTCCGTCGGAGCATCCAGCAGAACATCCAGTACAAAAGGTGTCTGAAAAATGAGAGCTGCTCCATCGTCCGCATAAATCGCAACCGCTGCCAGCAGTGTCGCTTCAAGAAGTGTCTCTCCGTGGGCATGTCCAGAGACGGTGAGGCAGCACTGTTGCCCCTCCAGCATTCCCCTTCCGTTTCCGGATTAACCCCTCCCTGTAAAAAGTCCCAAACTGAGACACATTATACCGGGAGGGGAGTCTCATTTGCATAGGGATCGCCCATACTTCATCCTCTTGGGCAAACACAGGTCTTTCCCATTAGTCCCTCTGGTCACCTCCTACCAAAATCCCTCCTTGGAAAACCCCCTCCATGGGTGTGGCCTTGCTGGCTTTAGTGTTGATGGAACCCCCAGCCTTCAGGGTCCTGCCCTTTCAGGAGAAAGGAAGGAAGAGAAGCATGTGAGTGTGTGTGAGAACTTCCTGACGCTGCTCTCACCCCGTCACAGCTGTGCGCTTTGGGCGCATCCCCAAACGGGAGAAGCAGCGGATGCTCGCGGAGATGCAGAGCGCCATGAACCTGGCCCACAACCAGCTGAGCAGCCAGTGCCCCATGGAGACCTCGCCCGCCCAGCACCCAACCCCAGGCCCCGTGGGCCCCTCACCACCCCCCGCACCAGCCCCCTCGCCCCTGGTGGGCTTCTCCCAGTTCCCACAACAGCTGACTCCTCCCCGATCTCCAAGTCCTGAGCCCACAGTGGAAGATGTGATATCCCAGGTGGCCCGGGCCCACCGAGAGATCTTCACCTATGCCCATGACAAGCTGAGCTCTCCTGGCAACTTGAATGCCAACCACGTATCAGCCAACCCTCCGGCCACCACCCCGCATCGCTGGGAAAGTCAAGGCTGCTCGCCTGTTCCCAACGACAACAACATCATGGCCGCGCAACGTCATAACGAGGCCCTGAATGGTTTACACCAGCCTCCCTCCTACCCTCCTGCGTGGCCCCCTGGCCCTGCCCAGCACAGCTGCCACCAGCCCAACAGCAATGGGCACCGTCTATGCCCCACCCACGTGTACCCAGCCCCAGAAGGCGAAGCACCTGCCAACAGCCCATGGCAGGGCAACTCCAAGAACGTTCTGCTGGTGAGGGCACCTGGGGTGAAGTGGGCAGGGGGCCTGCAAGACTGGATTTAGCATAGGGCAGCTGGGTGTGCCCGGAGGCTAACACAAGAATATCCTCTTCCCAGGGGAGGATGCTCAGGCCTGTAGCAAGGGCTCTGCCTGGGGAATCCCTGATCTCCACCTGGCACCTGATTTCTGCTTTACCTGAAAGACCCCTCCTCCCGGGCCACGGCCTCTCATCCAGCGCAAATCATGGGCCCAAACCTGTGGGGTGGGGAGCTCATCTGAGCTAGCCTGGCTGATACCCCCCCCCCCAAATCCCTTCCTCCTCCAGGCGTGTCCAATGAACATGTACCCACATGGATGCAGTGGGCGAACCGTGCAAGAGATCTGGGAGGATTTCTCCATGAGTTTCACACCCGCTGTGCGAGAGGTGGTAGAGTTTGCCAAGCACATCCCAGGCTTCCGTGACCTTTCTCAGCACGACCAGGTCACCCTGCTGAAGGCTGGCACCTTTGAGGTGAGTGACCCTTTGTGCTCCCCACTCTTGACCTAGGGAAGCACCCAGCAAGATATTGGGCATCTGGGGCAGGCAGTGTCTCTGAAAGGCTTTGGAACCCCAGTACCTTTGTCCTTAGACTCTGACTGAGGAGGGAGGGAGGGGGCAGAACATCTCTCACTCCTGCCTCAGGAGGCTGGGACTTCTGTCTTCTCAGCTGGGGTCTGCCTAGTCACATCCCATTGCCTTTAAAATAACACTTTCAGGCACACTGTACCCCCATTCTAGGCCTGAGCAAATTAGTTTTGGTGAAGCGGCTTGCCCAAGGTCACAGGTAGTCACTCAGTTGCGACTCAGATTTAGGCCTGTTGGATTTCAAAGCCAGTGTGGGATGTTCTCCATCCTTCCACCTGGTCTCCCACCTCCCGTTACCCATTGGGAAATTACCCCCACTCTTTACTGAGAAATCTAGTAATCCCTTCAGAAAACTTGAGGGGTGATTCGGCAAGTGCTCCTGCCGCCTCACCCAGGATGACTTCCCGCTGCAGGTGCTGATGGTGCGCTTTGCATCGCTGTTCAACGTGAAGGACCAGACAGTGATGTTCCTGAGCCGCACCACCTACAGCCTGCAGGAGCTCAGCGCCATGGGCATGGGCGACCTGCTCAATGCCATGTTCGACTTCAGCGAGAAGCTCAACTCCCTGGCGCTGACGGAGGAAGAGCTGGGCCTCTTCACCGCGGTGGTGCTGGTCTCTGCAGGTAAGTCAGGCTTGCGCCTGAGCCTGACCCCGGGGAGGAGGCGGACGCAGTTCAATTGAACACACCTTTTATGGAGTACCTACTCTATGCCAGGCCCTGCACTGGGCACTGGCGATACAGACATGATTCAGACACAGTCTAGCTTGGGAGACAGACTCATGCCCGACTAATTATAAAACAGTGAAATAAGTGTCACAGTAGAAGCATGAACCAAGGGCTTAGGAAGCACACACAACTATTTCTGCCTGGGGAGCTGGGGAAGGAGGTGACACTGGAGTGGGGCCTCAAAAGGACAAGTGAGCTAGTGCCAGGCAGGGGTGGGGGTGCGGGTGGAGGAGTGGGGGTGGGGAGGCATTCAAGCAGAGGGAACTACCGAGCAAAAAGCAAGGGAGCCTGGATAGGTTTGGCCTGTTTAGGGAAGGAGAGCGGCCTTGTGGGCTGGGAGGTGCCCAGCCCTGCTGAGCCCATGCTCCCAGCTCTCGGGCACCTCCTGCTCTGGGGCAGAGGCCTGGGGGGAGGACTTGTGCTTCCCTCCTCCTCCTTCCCCTGGGCCCTCTGAGGGGCTTCAGGGAGAGGCTGCATTGCCCGCTGCATCCTCCTGGCAGACCTCGGGGTCCTCCTGGCAGACCTCGGGGTCCTCCTGGCAGACCTCGGGGGGCTCCTGGCAGACCTCGGGGGGCTCCTGGCAGACCTCGGGGTCCTCCTGGCAGACCTCGGGGGGCTCCTGGCAGACCTCGGGGGGCTCCTGGCAGACCTCGGGGTCCTCATCAGAGGAGCTCAGGGAGCTCGTCTCACTGCTGTCGTCTTCCCCACAGACCGCTCGGGCACGGAGAATTCCGCTTCGGTGGAGCAGCTCCAGGAGACGCTGCTGCGGGCTCTTCGGGCTCTGGTGCTGAAGAACCGGCCCTCGGAGACTTCCCGCTTCACCAAGCTGCTGCTCAAGCTGCCGGACCTGCGGACCCTGAACAACATGCATTCCGAGAAGCTGCTGTCCTTCCGGGTGGACGCCCAGTGACCCGCCCGGCCGGCCTTCTGCCGCTGCCCCCTTGTACAGAATCGAACTCTGCACTTCTCTCTCCTTTACGAGACGAAAAGGAAAAGCAAACCAGAATCTTATTTATATTGTTATAAAATATTCCAAGATGAGCCTCTGGCCCCCGCCCCCCGAGCCTTCTTGTAAATACCTGCCTCCCTCCCCCATCACTGAACCTCCCGCCCCCCCCTATTTAAACCACTCTCTCCCCCCTCTAATTCTCTAGCCCCCCAATTTGTTCTATTCCTGTCTCAAATCCAATAGTTCACAGCTGAGCTGGCTCCTGTGGTGTGTGCTTGTTGGGGGCGGGGCGGGGAGGAAATAATGCCAAGGCTGGGGCACACCTCCATCTGGTCAGTCTGTGGGGTGGGTACTCTGCCAGCAGATGGGAGGGCACAGGGAGACAGCACACAAGTCTAAGGGGGAGCGCCCACGGGGATTATTTTCATCATATATTTATTACATAAATATATAGTAAAATAGACGAGCAACAATTACCATAAAAATATCTTTCTTTAAAATCCTGACCCAAAACACAACGGGGTGAAAAATCGCACATAACAGACATACTGATTGTCAACATGGGGCAGGAGTAGGAGCCCCCCAAGTCACTCCTACTGGCCCCACCCCTGGGGAAGGGAACTACCTCCTTCCCTGTTTCTGGCCACAACCCCCCTCCCCCCCACCCCAGCACCAGCTTCTCATACATTCAGTAGCGCCTCCAGGGAAGTGTCCCCCTCCCCCCACCCAGGAGTTCCCAGGGCAGGAATTACCGTCCCTGTGGACGGTGTCTGTCACACGCCCTGCCCTCTCCCAGCCCTGTAGACCCGCCACCGGGAGAAGGCATAGGGGCTCCTCCACCCCCACCCTCCCCAAGTCTGAGCAGGGAGGAGGCTGGATGAGGTATGTGTGTTATGAGTGATAGAACGGGGAATACTGAGATGGAGAGGCGATGGTGGGGGTGGGGTAGTGGTCATGGCTCTGGCACCCCCTTGTCCTGGCCTGGACCCCTCATTCTATTCTCAGCAGCCCCTCCTCCCACCAATACTGCACCTGCTGCCCCACCCTGCCTGCCCTAGTGCCCTGGGCCAATACTGGGGGAGGCAATGCTAAGCACCCACGTCAAGGCCATCCCCCTCATTAGCACCAATGGCCCCCAGGAGAGGGCCCTGTCCCCCACTTCCAAAGCAGGGGCTGGGACAGCTGCCTCTCTAGAGCAGGTTTGTGGCACTCCTGAGTCCCCCCCCAGCTCCTCCCCCACCACATGTACTCGCTCACACATTCACACAGAGAAATGCACACATTCACCCCACATCACAGAGTGAGGGGGAAGGGTCAGGGGAGGAGTGGGGGATCACAGCTCATATGATTGGGGCGGGGTCTGGGGATTCCCAAGTGCCTGTAAGAGGCCACGCCTCTTCAAGACCTTTTCTCCACCATGTCCATGGCTGAGAATGGGGAATGGGGGGGGGGGAGAGGTGGGGCTGGAGGGACGGGGGAGACAGCAGACAGGTCAGGAATTCCACTGGGCCCCCAGGGGTAGGAAGAGGGTACAAGAGGGCTTGCCTATAGGACAGGAGGAATACAGGAACCAGAGCCCCAGGAGAGAGAGAGAGAGAGGGAGGGAGAGACAGCGACAGCATGTGCAGCCCACGTGCCCAAGGGGGCGGGGCAGGCACATGCACAGGTGACAGCACAGGTGACAGCGGATGCTCTTCTAGGCCCTCCCCTCTGCCCAAAACCTGAACAGCAGGGGATGGACATGCCCTGATGGGCAGCATAGCATTGCCTTTGTGTGTGTGTGTGCATGTGCGTGTGTGTGTGTCTCTGTGTGTGTGTTGTCTGTGTGTGTGTGTAGGGGGCTGTGGCAGGCTGAGGGTCAGGGTGGGGTGGCAGGTTCCCCACAGCTTAAGACATTTTTGCCCCAGTAGTGCAAAGCGCAGGAAGCCCTGGCACCCCTCCCCCCTGCCCCATTCCCCATGGCTTCCGGGGGCATCTATGTCCACCCATCCATCCCTGCCGACATGCAGCCCTGAGCCCAGGGCCCTCTGGTCTGCTCTGCCCCTCCCCCCCTCCCCTTGCCCCCCCCCCCCACGGGAGAGCTACCTCCTCGTCCCTCTCCCCTGCAGGGTGGGCGAGAGCCAAGGGGAGGAGGAGGGTAACTGACCCAAATGCAGACCAACAGAGCACTCCTCACCACAAAGGTGGGAGGTGGCTCAAGCCAAAGTCCCTGAATTAGAGAAAAGAGGAGGGGAAATGGGTCCGGGGGGCGGAGGGGCGGGCTGGCCTAAAGAGCTTCAAAGAAAAAAGGAGGAGCACCAACCGCCCCCCCCCAGGGGCCCCAACGAAGCGCTATTAATCTAAGCATCCCATTCCTAGGTGCCTGCCCACCCGGAGTCTGGGTTCGTGCGTGCGTAGAAGCGGGAGTAGGGAGGGAGGAGGGCAGAGGTTAGGGAGAGCCCAGAAGACATATGGGAAGCAGAGTCCTAAGGGGGCGGAGGCCCTGGGAGAAGCCCCGAGTGCACACCCCCTCCTCGCCCTAGTGCAGAGCATCTGGATTGGAGCGAGTACAGCAGGATGTGAGGAGGGTGGGAGCTTGAGCCACAGTTTTTCCTGTGTGGGTGCCAAGGTGCAGAAGGAGTGGGGGGGTGGGGATGGACGGACAGGGGAGGCCCCTGGGGCTGGGCACTTGAAAGGGGAGCTGTGTGGGCAGCAGGGCAGGCTGGTGAGGGGCCAGCTGGCATCCAGCGTGAGAGGTAGATGGAACTCAGCGGGCACGAGTGGCAGAGAGCAGAGGAAGTACTGGGATGGGGGTGCCAAAGGGGCACAGGGAGGGGCAAGGCAAGGGGTGGGTGGCCAGGACCCTGTTGTGTTAACTCACAGCTCTGATCGGCAGCCCTACCTTTAGGGACCTTGTGTGGGGGGCAGTTCTCTGATTTGGGGGGAGGAGGGGTAGTTCGCAAAGTGCATGGGGGTGGTAGGGGGTCTGCCCCTCTGGCCAGCCTCAGTTAATAACTTAATATTATCTCTCTCTCTCTCTCTCTCTAGCAATCGTTCGCTCGCTCTCTTTTTCTTTTTCTGTCTAGTTTTTCTTCATTTATCTTCTCCCCTTGCCTGGTTTCCAAAGTGCAGTTAGAATGACTATAATTTTTAACCTCCGGGGAGGAGCCAAGCCAAGCCCTTCTTTGCACCCAGGCATCTGGGGAAGCAGAGAGGCCCTTAGCCTGAGGGGGAATCTAGGCCAAGGAGCTAGACGGGGGGCCTCTCTCTCCTGTGTGTGTGCAGGGGGCGAGCTGAGGGCCTGTCCCCCGACTCCACACTCCTGTCCCCTACAGTCAAGATGGCTTGTCCCCTCTCAGTTCTCCCTTCCTTCCCCTACCTTCTCGGAGGACGGGGCCCGAGGTCCCTCCCAGCCTCCCCCACTGTCCTTTCCATGGCAAGTTCATCTGTGTGCCCTGTGCCAGGGCAGGAGGCTCTGAGGAGGGACGGGGTAGTGCGGGTGTGTGTGGGAGCTGCATCTATCCGAGGACGAGAGGGAGGAGAGAAGAGGTGTGGGGGGTCTCCCTCAGCCCCCAGCTCTGCCCCTTCTCTCCAGGCTCCTCCCCACCAGCTCCGCACACCCTCTGGCCGCCTGAGGCTTTAGACTTCCTGATCCTCAAAGACCTCGAGGAAGAGTGGGGGGAAGAGTTCGGTGGGGCACTCGACTTTCATGTGGAGGAAGCGGCTGGCGTGGCAGGCCCCGATCATGCGGAGGTCAGTCACCTTCATCAGCAGCTTGGGCCAGAAGTGCGGAATGTTGTGTTTGCGGTGGTTGACGTAGTGCTCGAACGCCAGCAGGTACGCCTCCTGACTCTTCTCGATCTTGTCCACACACAGCAGGCCCGAGCGGTCTGCGGGAGAGGGGAGGCGTGAGGGTGAGAGGGTGAAGGGAGACAGAGGGGAGGGGAGGGGCAGGGAGTGGAGGAAAACACACTGTGGGCGGGTGGGGGGGGGGGCATGTGTAGGAGGAACAACTCCAAGGCGGAGGGAGGGTTGCGGAAGGGATGAGGACAGAGGGACAGAGAGGTGGGGAGAGAGGAAACTCAGCAATAGGGCAGGACTGGGGGCAGAGAGAAGGGTTGGGGGGCAGAGAGGTGGGGTGGGAATAAGGGTAGAGAAAGGATGAGGGGGCAGAGAGAGGGGATGGGGCAAAGATGGGAAAGGAGCAGAAGAGGGATCCGGAAGCAAGAGACGGGCCTGGGGAGCAGAAGAGACGGGGATGGGCGACAGAGCAGGGCACAGGGGACAGAGGATGGGCTGGGTGATGGAGGTGGCAGAGGTGAGCCTGTGGGACCCAGGGGTGGGCTTGGGGGCGGCAGAGAAGCCGGCGAAGGGAGAGAGGCGGGGGCTGAGGAAGGAGGAGGAGAACAGCCCTCCCAGCCAGCAGGTACCTGTTGACATTAGCAGCACGGCCTGCAGCAGAGCCACTTCCGTGTCGTCCAGGTTAAAGGCAGAGAGTGACTTGCCCAATTCAAAGATGGCGTCGGAGACGACGCCCAGGCCGCCATTCTTGAGCTGCTCCCGCTTGACAGCCATCTCCCCGCTCAGCGTCAGGGTGTCGCTCTCGGGGTCATAGCGGACGGCCGCCCGCAGGGACATGATCTCCATGCAGCACCCCTTCAGGAGGATGATCTGGTCTTCGCAAGGCAGCTGTGGGCGGCAGGGCCAGGGAGGACTCAGCTCGCCCTCGCCAAGAGTTTCCCTCTCGCCCCCACCGCCCCCCAGGGGAGGGGGGGTGGCCCCTGGAGCTGCGAGGCCACGCCTGGCCTCGGCCAGGAACATGGACTCTGCACAGCTCCCCCTGCGCTGGGCCCCAGACTTGCCCTATTTCATGAAACCTCACAATTACCCAATTCCATCTCCATCCCCACGGCAGATGAGGAAACAGATGCCAGGGAGTCAGGTGACATGGCCAAGGTCAGTCAGCTGGTACAGCAGCCTGTCCCCAGCTAGGGCTCTTTAAGACGAGAATGTCCGGGCGGCCTGGAGTTGGGGTGGCCACGCAGCGATGGGGGAGAGGGGCTGGGAGGGCTTGAGAGGAGCCGTGGGAACAGGGCACGTGGAGCCCACTGGTTCCTTAGGGATCAGGTAGCCCAGAGTGTGTGTGAGTGTGTGTGTGGGGGGGGAGGGGGGAGGGTGCGGGGTGTCTGTTGATCTAAAGGAACTGTTCCCTGCCCAGAGGAACTCAGATGAGCATGTGCCAGGACTGAGTGGCCTGGGGAGCAGGTCTAGGTTCTCCTCCATGTTTGTCACCATGTCTCCCCTCCCACCTGCCACTCACCTCGGAGAACATGGGCAGTTTTTTGGCAAAGTCCACCACACGGGTGATGGCCGGGGTGATGATCTTGGTAAACTCGCTGAAGGCCTCTAGGTCCACCTTGTCTCCGTCCGGCATGGAGACGATGGGTGACTGGCCAATGTCGTCCGGCTGGAGGGAAAGAGAGGGGGTCAGCCAGGGTTGCAGACCCCGTCCAACCTCTGAGGCTCCCTGCCCACCAGGGGGAGCTCCAAGGCAGCTTGGGGAAGAGGGGCCGCGGTACCTGGGACTGCTAGATCCCAGGCCCCAGGCTTCTCCTTCACCTCCGGGCAGAGAACAGACCAGAGCCAGAGCTCCAAGTCTGCTAATAATAACAATGACCATCACAGCAGCAGAAGTAATGTCATGAGAATAGAAGCTATATTTACTGAGTATTGAATATGTGGCCAGGCACTAGGCCACGTGTTTTACACGTATTATCTCATTTAATCCTCACCACAACCCTATAAAGAAGGTATTATAGTTATCTCCATTTCACAGATGAGGAAACTGAGGCACGGGGCAGCTAACTAATAAGCCCAAGGTCATGACTAGTAAGTTGTAGAACCAGGCGGTCTGATTCCTGACCGTTACAGCACACTATTCCACCCACTAGCATACCTTACCAGGAACCAGACTGCCAGTTTCCTGCCTGCTTTCACCATAGACAACCACCTGACCATTCACTTGGCACTTGGTTTTGCCAGGGCCTAACACAATGCCCGGCACCCAGCAGGTGCCCCCAAATACTGTTCCATGACCGTGTCCTCCCCCTCTCCTCCCAGTTGCTGTGAGCGAAGAAAAGAGGAGAGGTCAGCCCTGCCGGAAATCTAATGAGGAAGGAAAGACCCTGTCCTCACGTAGCTCCCAATCAGGTGGGATAGGCAGGACCCAGAGGCCAGTCATACATATACAAGTGTTCAAATCAAATCAAAACCACCAAGGTCTGGGGAGTATCAGCTTTGTGCTAGAGCAAACCAAGAGGGCTTCCTGGAGGAGGCAAGACTGAGCTAGCTCTCCTCTCCCTGGCACCTCGCTGCCACTCACCCCCACCCCCTCTCTCCTTACCAGGAATTTCCGCCTCTGCTTCCAGTGGCTGCCCTGGGCATTTGTGCTGCGGTGGGCCTCCGTGGCAACATGGATCAGATCCCACTCTTCCGGAGTGGGCTCTGGTCGCTGCTGCAGTGATCGGATCATCTCCTCCTTCCGCCGCCGCTCCCGGTTCTGCTCGATCAGCTTGCGCTTGGCCACCCGCTTCGAGTCATCTAGAACCACTGTCAACAGGAAGACACAGGCCCTTTGCATGGCACTCTCCACCACCCTCTCAGAAACTACTCTTCCCAGTGTGCAGGTTGGGGAAACTGAGGGCCAGAGAGGTTGAGCAACTTCCGATCCACTTAGTAGCTGCGTGGCACAACCGGATCATGATAATCACTGGGACACCAGCTCCACTTCGGGCTGATCCAGAGGCATAGCAGGTTCTGGTCTAAAGGGTTATGGTGACAGCAGGTACTAGAAGACCCTGCCACCCAAACCCTAGCCAGCCGTGGGCAAACTACGGCCCGCGGGCCAGATCCGGCCCGTTTGAAATGAATAAAACTAAAAAAAAAAAAAAAAAAAAAAAAAGACCGTACCCTTTTATGTAATGATGTTAACTTTGAATTTATATTAGTTCACACAAACACTCCATCCATGCTTTTGTTCCGGCCCTCCGGTCCAGTTTAAGAACCCATTGTGGCCCTCGAGTCAAGAAGTTTGCCCACCCCTGCCCTAGGCAATGAAAGACACCCTCTCTCACCCAGAAGTGGGGTGTCCTCTCTGGATGGGGTGCTCAGGACTTCGTTCTACCCAACCACTCCCTCTAAGGCCTGGAGTTGGTGAAAGGCAGGTAAGCACCAGGTTCATGTGCAGGACCCAGAGAGGAATGCTGTTTCCTGTTCCCCAGGGATGAGGGCAGCAGGATTCTGAACATTCACTTCACCATCGGCCTGACCTGCATTGTCACTCTGCCCTGTGGGCCCTGAGCATACCTTGGAAGGCAGCTGCCCTATCTGAACTCACCCCCACCCCCAGCCGCCTGGCCCGACTGCCCCCAACCCCCATCCCCTTACAGTCCATGGCCATGCCCACGGCGATGCACTTCTTAAAGCGGCACAGCTGGCACTGGTTGCGGGTGATCTTATCGATGACACAGCAGCTGTCATACTTGCAGGAGTAGGTGGGATGGAGGTTCTTCTGGATTGTGCGGCGAAAGAAGCCCTGGGCGGGAGGGAGATGGAGCGTGTTGTCATGGTGACCTTCCTGAACGGACCATGCAGCTCACCGGGGGTGGGGGGTTAGTGAGGAAACCTGACACAGCGGGCCCAGGCCCCCTGGGCTCTGTGAGGACTGGGGAGGACCTTAGGAACGCACGCCCTCAGCTCCTCCAGCTGCTTGGGGGGCAGGGGGGAGGGGATATGTGGGTAGGGGAGGGCAGAGGTGGGGATGATGACTGAAAGTATGGAGATCTGGGCCTGGGAGGGTGTGAGGTCCTGTGAAGCCTGAGTGATAGCAGCATTGGCATCCAGGAAATACCCGATTTCCGTCCTTCGGCTAAATGACCCTGACCCCAAACCACTCTCATACATGCTGCCTGTGGCCCATGCAGGTGGAGTTCATGGAAAAGGGGGGGGAGGGAGGGAGGGTGTCAAAATGTGAAAGGAAGGCGGCATTGTGTATGAATTCTAGCAGCTTGAACACAACGTTTTCCGTCCTACATATCACGATGAACGCTCACTGTGTGCCAGGCACTTCCAAGCCTTTTCTTTGGGGGCATCGCCACCTTTGACACTGGTGTCAATCCCATAGGGTAGGAGCTGTCCCTGTCTCCGTTTTGCGGACTAGAAAACGGAAGCTTGGAGAGTTTAGCAATTTGTCCAAAGTCCCTTCATTTGCTTAAATTGCCCACATGGCTAAAGGGGTGTCAGAGCCAGGGCTGGCCCTGAGGCATGGGGTACCGAGGTCTGAGCGCTCAGATTCTAGGGTGCCTTAAAATCACCCAGGGTGCTCCGGATTCCTGGGCCTCGCTCTGACCTACGTGAGACCCGCTAGGGGCGGGGCGGGCATCCCTGTCCGCTCTTGAGATGCTCTTCTGGAACTCGGGTCTGGGTCCCTGGTCTAGGTCACACTGCTGGTGTCGCTTCCAGGGACACTGCACTGGGACTCTGCATCCCTGCTGGTCCTGGTTGGGTCGACACCAAGAAAGAAAGGCACTGCGACCCTTAACGTATTTTAAAATATTTCTGTTTCTTGGAAGGTTGACATTTTCAGGGGGTGAGGATCCCAGAGAAACCATGCAGGTTGAAATGTCCAAAGTGAAATCTAATGAAGCGCTCCCTCCCCCCCGTCAAGTCTATGAACTTGTTCCCTCTGCCCAGGGAGACCCTGCCACCCTCTTCTCTCCTGGGCGCCGCCACCCCTACACTTTCCCAGCCCAGCTCTGGTTCGCACCCTTTCAATTGCAGTAGAAGCAACTGGGGGGCTTGTTCCATGGCAGATTCTGGGCTCCCCCATGAGAGGCTCTGCTTGGGTGAGGTTGGCACGAGGCCTGGGGATCTGAGGGTAACTAGGGCTGCAGGTGGTCCTTGAGCCACATTTTGAAAAGCACTGATGTTGCTTTCAACTGAGGTCTGTTTCTCCCTGGTAGGCTGTGAGCAGCTTGAGGACAGGGCATAGATTATACTCCTCACACCCGATACGCTGGATGGGTGACTGCTGGCTGACAGGTACTGAGGGCTTCTTTTGCGTCTGTTACTGTTTTAAATACTCTCTGTGGATGATCTCATTTAATTCTCCCAATAACTCTGTGAGGTAGGTCGCAATGATTATCCCCACTTTATAGATGAAGAAACCGAGGCTCAGAGAGATTAGGCATCTGACCGATGAGGGGCAGAGCAGGGATTATGAATGGACAAATGGATGAATGAATAAGAGAAATGATGATGTAATAGGTGAGTTTTAGGTGACACGTTTATAGAGCCATCTGTTGCGCTGGGTGCTGAGAGCCTTAAAAAGCGTGAGACGGGGGCTCAGGCAGTGGGGGAGGGGCAGGAGCTGGCTGGTCCATACCTTGCAGCCCTCACAAGTGATGCAGCGGTAGTGATAACCGGTTGCCTTGTCCCCACACACGACACACTGCTCGTCTTTGTCCAGGTAACTAGGGATATACCCTGGGAGGGAGGAAGGGAGGCAGGCAGGCAGGCATGGCTTGGGCCCCTAGCAGGGAGGCTCTTACACTTTCTGCATTCCCCAACTTTCCTTTCTTGGCCCATCCCCTAGCCCAGCCCCCCTGAAGGGTAGAATCCTAGGCACATCAGAGGTGATCTTGTCCATCCCCTTCCGTAAGAACATGGAGAATCCCAGAGTTCTTCTGTTTGCTCATTCAGGGCCTTTCTCTCGCTGCCCCCCCAGGGGCAAGGGGGTGCAGGAGAAGCAGCAGCAAATGTCAGCAGCTCATCTCAGGGGGAAGACAGCCCCTCAGCTCTTTAGCCCAGGCCCTGATTTGGGGGTGGGGGAGGGGTCTCAGGCAAGAGGGTTATGGGAGAAGGGAAGAGGTCCTTTCTGACCTAATCCATCTTCAAGGCTGGGGCCCACATCACCCCTCTCACCTTCAGACAAGTCCATCCCAAGCCCTCTAGGAGGCGCTCCCCATGGGACACAGGAGCTGCTGGTACATGCCAGGCTCCAGGAGAGCCCTGGTCTGGCGGGGTGGCGTTCAGGGCAGGGAGGAGGGGCACACACAGCCAGGCTCACCTGACATGCTGGTTTTCAGGGAACATTGGCCGTTCTTTCTTTTTCGCTTTCCATCTGGTGACCTGGCACTGGATGGGGGCAAAGTGGGCAGAATCACAGAGCAGTCTTTGGGCAGTCCCCCTTCTCATCCAACAGGCTTAGATACCCGCCCGCCCCCCCCCCCCCAGGCCCAACTCCCTGCCCTTCATGTCCTCATTCTACCTCCCACCCCTAGGTCAGCTGACAAAACTGAGAAGGGTCCAGCTATCTAGAAGCTTCAGAGAGAGATAAGGGGCTTGGCTGGGGCACAAGCATGTTCTAGTGCACACACACACACACACACAGCATTATAGAACCTTCAACACCCATAATCTACAATATCCACATATTTAAGCCTTCAGTGCATGAGACATGCAGAAAGAATCTTCAGGACATGCTCAGAGTTATATAACCTTTAGAACACACACACACACACACACACACACACACACACACACACGCAACACAAGCCCACTAGATATGAATCACGATGCAGCCTTCAGTATGAACCCTAGCATGGTCAATAAGCACCAGGATCTACATAACTACACAATTTTTAGGGCGTTCTCCAATGTGTTATATGACCTCTAGGGTATGCCCATGTGTTACACAACCCTCTGGACAGACACCTAATAATACTCCTCCCTTCCCTCAGTAAACATGTTGTTTGATTTCCAGGTCAGACACACGTGCTTAACCACAGTGCGGGCAAACACAGAGTGCCCAGCAACTGGAACCCAGAACCAAGAACATGAGCATATGAAAGGACTTCCAGAGTCACCCTGTCCATGGCATCCATCTCACAGAGCAGCAGACAGAGGCCCCCACTTGTGCTTGGTGACGCCAAGCACTGAAGTCAGTCGGGACAAGGACCCTGAGCCCCTCCATGCAAGGTATTAGCAACCCACAGCCACTGCACGCATGTCGCCAGCCTCTCCACATACATGTTACATAACCTCGGCACACACAGGTTACATAAGCCTTCCACATGCATGCACGGATTGTATAACCTGCCACACCCACTCTCCGTGTGGCATGTTGCAGGGCCCCTCCCCTGACGCAGCTCCCAACATACTGACACAGTGACCTTGGTCAGGGTCATAGTCAAAGACAGCTCTGTGCGCCACACTCCCTGGAGACTACCCCTGTCGGGTTACTACAGTGTTTGGAAGGTCAGATCTCCCTTCCCGCTCCAGCGGGGGAGGGTGTGGGGGAACTCTGAGCCACCTAGGGCCCCAGTTGAGCAGCCCTGGGTTTTCAGCAATTATTAGATTTATAGCCTCTGGGTGCAGTCCCAGGGACAGCCACAAGGTGGCGCATGGACATGGGGGAGGGGAGAATAACGGGTAGGGGTGCAGCTCTGGGGGACCGGGAACCCGGATTCCAGCCTTTCCCTGCTTAGGAGCAGCGTCTTCCAGATTCACGAGGTCTGGGCAGGGAAGTACAGAGGTTGCCAGTGACAGCTACGCAGTGACACGCCCAACCTTTTTCAGAACCCCCCCCCCCCCCGCCCTGGGGTGAGTCTTTGGGGAGGGGAAACTCTAGGTGCCCCACCCAACTGACAGCCCCTTCCATCTCCCCACCCCCCAGAGACCCAGTCGGGCCCCAGGGCTTTGCCTGGCCGGGCTTCTGGCCTCCTGGCTCAGAATCTGGTCTCCTAGGCAACGGCCACTCTGCTCCCCAGAACAACCCATCCCCCACCCTCTCCCTGGCCATAGACACAGGCTGTACCCAGCTCCAGGGGCACCACGCCAACTGGCACAAAGTTCTGTGCCACTCGGAGTTAACGGGAGAGGCAGAGACCCTCTGGGCTCCTCAAGGGCAATGCAGATCACAGGTAGCCATTCCCAGCAATGTGTGGGGGGCTCATGCCTCCTCCGCCGGTAAGCAAAACCTTCACAGTTGGCATCCACTCCACTTCCTGGGAGGGGCCCCATGGCAGCGCCCGCCCTTGCCCATGAACAAGGAAGAGCTTGTGGGGCTCCCAAAAGGTTCCAAATATAAGCATGGGCTAACGAGAGTTACTGGTGCATGTGCCCCGAACTGTCACGTCACGTGCACCACGGCTCGTGGACTGCACACTGGCGGCGATGGGAGCAGGCTGGCAGGGAGAGGAGGCAAATGGCGAGACTGTTTGCATTCCACATGCTCAGGTGAGGGCGGCCGGGGGGACCTGGGGGGGCGGGGGGAAGCATGTGAGCCTGCCCAGGACTGTCCAGGGAGGGGCCGTGTGCCTGCCTCGTGTAATTTCTCCTTGTCACTTCCCCACTCCAAAATGGGCATCTCTCCTCCAGGTGCCTAATTCCCGTCACATGAACATGACCTCATCTCCTGGGCAAAGGTAAGCAGCAGGTTTGCTGGCCTCGCGTCCATTCCCCTAAAGGCCCAAGCTCGGCTCGCTTTTGCCCAACCAGGTGACCATGCCTGCCAGCTAAGAGTTGGCAAGACCTAGTTGCCGGACCCATTACCTGTTCTCCTCTGGGTCTGACCCACACTCCACCTTGCTTGGCTTCTGTTCCATTCACTTTAATTCCATCCAGGATGCCCTCCAGCACGCCAAGAGACTGGGTGGGCACAGTGGCCCCCCCTGGCACGCCCACAGATTGCCCACCCCCTGCCACCCAGGCTAGGGCACAGCACCCATGGTGCCCGCCTCAGCACTTGGCCTTTCACACCATGCCCTGAGCCCCGAGGGGGGTGGGCGGTGAGATAGGCCAGGGAGTGGCAGGTGGTAGTGTTGGGGGGAAAGCTGGGTCCGTGGGGGAGTCCTGGGCTGGGGGAGTAGCTTCGGAGTCTTGTCCTGTCGAGGTCCCTGCAGAGAGAGGAGAGAAGCAGGGATAAGGTGGCGCCGTGGTGGAAAGCGGTCCTTTGGTGGCAACAGTTTGGGCTCTTTGCGCTCACAACAAGATGGCGGTGGGCATGGAGGGCAGGCACAGGGAGAGAAGCAGGAGAACCCCTCCGACGGACAGGTTTTAGCAGGCAAAACTGGAGAGTCATGTCCTAAGCCCCAGACACGGAAAGGGGTGGAGGGAAAGAATGAGATCATCCATGTACCATGTCCCAGTCCTCACATTCAATCAAGTATCTGGCCCCTAACAATGCCTAATAAATGTTCTTGTTACCACTGATCTAGCCAAGTTTTTATAAAACGCACCATACTCTGGGGCAAGAGGGGACCAGAGATGAGCAATTTTCAAGCCAGGCCTGGGGGGTGGGGGTACTTGTGAAGGAAGGATGGGGTGTGGGAATGGGGCACCTGAGTGCCTTAACGGAGAGAGATACTGAAGACCGTGGGGAGCTGACCCCCCTGCTGCTGGCCGACTTGTGACTCCAACCCGGCCTCCCAAGGACTCCAGAGCTGTGCAGGAAGGCCCCAAGTCACACTTCCCAGTCTGAGGACCAGACATCCCAGTTGGTTTAGCTGAGCTGCCACCCACCAGGTTGGCAAGAGGTAAAGGAAGGAAACTAACACGTGTTGACTTCACAGATGAGGAAACTGAGGCTCAGAAAGCTGGGCCGTCACTCGAAGTCACCAAGCTAGTGAGCAGGTGGCTCAGGGCTCGAAACCCCGAAGCCTGGCTTGAATGCTTGCCTTGTTCCAATGCCTGGGGGCCAGGGCCGTGCCAACCTGGGCCCCCCGTTTCCTCCACATGCACCTCTGACCACAGGCTCCCGACCAGAGGTTTACTGTCTGTGCACACAGGCAGGTGTGGGCATGTTTAAGGGGGACAAAGGGTGCAGTTCCCAACACACAACCTTCATCCAGTAGCTGCTGCCCCAGAGACCTCGCCCCTGGGCCCTCCGCCCCACCCCCAGGAGCTGATAAGGAGCCAGAGTAGGAGGGGAATGTGAGATAAGTCCGGCCATTGGGCAGGGCAGTGGGGCAGGGCCCCTGCACTCAGGTGAGCCCTCAGTGTAGGGACTGTGGCAGTAGGACAGAAGGGTGGCCCATTCTGCCTCGGATACCCCCACAGACCAGAACAGGGCACTGGGGGCTGGACAGGAGGCTGGGGGGGTTGTGAGCGGGGAGCCTTAGCCCGGAGAGCCGTCAAGAAAGTAGGTCAAGTTTTTCTTGGCTTGTGGAGAAATTCCTGTTATAAATTTATAATGGCGTAGCCAGCCCTGAGGGGTGGAGGTGGGGGGAGGAGTAGGAGTGGGTGGGGATGCCCAGGGACTGGGCACTGGGGCCTGCTGCTCTCGGCCAGAGCAGTGAGGGGTAAGGGGCCAGGGCAGTGGTGGGGTTGGGCTGGACAATAGAGGGCTATTTTCTGTCGCCCGTTTCCACTTCTATCCGTGCCCAACAAGGCTTCCTTGGGTCTGTCTGTCTGCATCTGAATGTCTCTCTCTCTCTGTCTGTCTCTGGGTGTCTCCCCATCTCCCCCCCAGGCTGTGCCTCGGTGCTTGGCACACCCTGGCTGCAGTGCTGCCCCCGCCTGTCTCCTGCCCACCTGGCACGCTGCCACCACTTGTTTACAGAGGCTGGAAAAATCCACTCGCCAGCAGGAGGCCCAAGTGCCCCTGGGGAGGGGAGGAGGCGGGCGCAGGAGTGGGCATGCTGAGAGAGGGGCAGCCCTGGGGAGCAGGCCCTGGGGGCAGACGAAGAGGGCCAGGGTGTGTGCAAGTGGGTGTGAGCAGCCGTGGGCTGGGCCAGGCGGAGAACACCAGCAGCAGCCACATGCCACGGGCAATTCCTGCCCCAGGCCCTAGCTCTGGAGGACCCCTCCTCCCTCATCCGGCCACTGCCAGTTGCTACAGGGCACACCTGGGGCAGTGCCAACCTAAGCCACCATGTTTATCTTCCCTTCCCCCTCCCCAGCCCAGCCTCAACTCCAAATGTGTCTGGGCACTGCCAAGGCCTTGCACGTGCCCGCTGCGGGAGGGGAAGGCTCTTTCTCTGCCTCAACTCTGCGCTGTGCTGAGCGGTGTCCGGGTGCCTGTCAGCGTGACCCAGGCTACCCTGAGCCCCTGGCAGCGGGCAGAGGAGGAAGGCCCTGTCCTCACGGCTGAAGGCGCCTTGGCCTGGCATCTAGCAAGAGGCCGGGGATTCCTTGACATCTCTCTAGGGACACACCTGGGTCTCTGAGGCGACACAGAGCACGGAAAGGGCCCAACATTCAGGGAGGCACATACCACGTGAGCCGGTGTTAGCTGTGGGCAGAGAAGGGTCAGTGGGGAAGGGGAGTGGGGCAGGGAGACCCACCCTGAAGGGCAGCCCCTCTCCCTTCCTCCTGGAGTCCTTTTTTTGTTCTTCTTCTAACCCGGAGTCCTGCTTAACTCCCCCAGCTCCTTCCTTGCGCTGAGGCTCCGGCCCACGGAGGCAGCGGGGGTGGGGCTATGGGGTTCTGAGTCCAGGCTGGACCGTCGGACAGCAAGACCCACCTGTCGGCTGGCCCGGCCACCCACTCCCTCTGTCAGATAAGAGCGGCCGGTGGCAGCGTGGGCAAGGTGCCCGTGGAGGGGAAGCGTTTCATTAAGACTGAGTGCTTCTGCAATGGGGGGCCAGAGGGGCGCCCAGTGCGGCATCCGCAGGCTCCGTGCCAGGTTCCCACTGCCAGGCTGCCCCCTCCGCAGCCCTGCGGACCCAAGGAATTTTCCTAAAGGACTCCTGGGGCGGCCAGAGGGGACCTTCTGCCTCCGGAATCTAGCCCCCAGTTCTATACACATTACTCTCCCGGGTGTCTGCGCTTGGCTCTGGCCCCACCTGTCTGGGGCCCCTAAACTTTGTCCTTAATGCTCTAAAGGAAGCCCAGCCCTCCTTGCCAACCACAGAAGGAGAGGCATACTCAGAGAGAGGGGGCCCAGAAAAGGGGAGAAAGAGGAGGAAGACTGGGGTGAAAGAGATGATGGGGGGAGAGGGGAAGAAAGATGAGGAGAACAAAGAGTGGAGCAGGGATGGGGGAGAGGGGGACGCTAATGAGGTATAGGGATAGGAAGAAAGGCGGCAATGAGATGAGGTGGGGGATGGGGCGAGAGGGAGGGGAGAGAGGGGTGAGGTAGAGAGGAGGACAGATATGGGGAGGAGAGACAAATGGAGGGGGAGACAAAGGAAGAAAGGTAACAAAGAAAGATGGGTGGGGGGGGGCGTTGATTCATGCCCTGCCTAAGTCCCACCCCATGGAGGCTGGGGGAGGGGGAGTAGAAATGGTTTCCACGGTGACAGCTGGTTCTTGGTGGCCTGGCATGTGGGCTATTAATAGTGCCGTGGGTAGGTTCACACCTCCCTCTCCCCTTCCCCTTTGCCTGCTGCTGGGGGGCGGGGAGATACTATCCCCCCCACCCCCCCCCCTCCTAATGATCTGGCATTGATGCGCTGACCCCATATCATGGGAGTCAGGAAGGGCGATGCTAAGGGGCCCAGGTGACTACTGAACCCAAACATACACATAGGCATGCACAGGCAGACACAGGCATCCGTGTGCAGACACTGCCGCCCATGCCAGCGTGGGCTCCCGTGGGCGGCCACGGGCACCAACAGTCCCTGGGAGTCTGGCGAAGGTGGAGGCTGCGGCAGCAACACAAGCCCCCCACATGGAGGGGCAGGTGCCCCTCAGGGATGGGGCCTTGTTTTCCTTTCCCAGGCCCTCCCTGTTCTACTCTCAGGTGTGGACTGAGCAGGATTGCCCCACCCAACTCAGTCCTATCCTAGTGCCAGGAAGGCGGGAAGGAAGGTGCTGTTTGGCAGGTGTGAGATAGCAGAGGAGTACACAGACACGGGCACCAGCTTGGCAGGCGGGAGGCGGGGGGGGGGGTGTGGGGGAGGCCCAGGAGGCAGCATTCCTTGGGAGGCTCCCTCTGGGCCCCCATGAGATGGGATTCTGGAACCTAAAGGCAGGGACCCTGAAGTCTGATCTCCTAGCCACTGTGGGACCCTGGAGGCTAGAGAATGGGAAATGGGGGTGGAAGGGATTGGATCAACAAAGGATCCTGTCCCCCAAAAGAATAGAACAGGAAACTCCCCCCTGTAGGTCAGAGACAGAAGGACATAAACAGCGGCCTTAGCTTGGGCCAGATGCCCAGTATTAACATCAAAGACTGTGCTCCCCCCAACATAACCTCACCCACCTGCTGCTCTACCCTCCCTCCTCCTAACCCAGCCCAGCTCCCATCAGGCATCAAGGTGGGTGCCCAGGTCTAGAGGTCACCCCCCTCCCCCATGCCCAGCTCCTCCCCTGCCAATTCATAGAACTTTGTGTCCCCTGACCCAGTTCCCCGCGGGAATGGAAGTGGAAAATGCAAATAGCCCAGAAAGCAGAGCTGGGAGCACCCCCAGCTGGGCATGGCACATTCTCCCCACCCTCCCCCCAGCAGCCAGGGGTAATTGGAGCTGGGCGCTGGGGCAGCTGAAGGCTGGAGGCATGAGTGTCACGGGGCCAAGTCGCTCACTGCAGATGGTATCATGGGCACAGAGCTCGGGGGTCCTCCCTTCCCCACTCCCCTCTTCCAAGGAGAGAGGAAGAGGCCGGAGAAAGGAATTGCCACCAAGCCCCGGGGAGCACCGCCCAGGAGGGAAGGAAATGGTGGAAGGGAAAGGCAGGGGTGTTCTTCTCCCAGGCACCCCCGGGAGGTGGAAGCTAGCCCCACCGAGGGCGGGCGGGAGGGAAAGACCGAGGGAGGGGAAAGGAGGGAGGAAGGGAAAGGGAGGGAGGCAGAGAGGGAGAGGGAGGAAGAGAGACAGAGAGGGAGGGAGAGAGGGGAAAGAGAAGGGGGGAGAGAGAGAGAGGGAAAGGGAGAGGGAGGGAAGAAATGGGGAGAGAGAGATTAAAAAGTGTGTGTGTGTGTGTGTGTCTCTCGAGCGCGGCACGCAGGCTGTGCATGCAGTTGGGTCTCAGGCACATACACGGACACGTGCAGACACACACTCACCCCGCATGCGCAGACGGCGGCTCCCGTGCTATTCCACAGATATCCAGAGCCCTCCCCAACCCACACATGCACAAAACACGCACACATGGGTGAGCGCACAACACACCCACTCACTGGTGTGTACAAAAACGCCAACAGCCACCAAATCTCGACCCGTTTCCCTTTCCCCGCCCACGAGCCCGGGGAAAAGAGAAAATGAAACAGGCAGCTGAAGCTCTTGGAGCCAAGAGCTCATCTCTTCCTTGCAAGAGGAAAAGAGGAGGAGGAGGAAGGGGGGGAGGGTTGGGGGCTTGGTCCAGCCATGCAGCACTTGGCTACTGCTGGAGGGTGTGGCTGTGCCTTCGGCCCTAATCTTGAACGCCAGTCCCCGGGGCCACAGAGTGAACGCTCCCCCCACAAGGCGAGGGAGCAATGGTGGCATTTTCTGGGCACCAGTACGTCCCATTTCGCTACCCTTGTCTACCCAGACAACGTCTGGCCCCTCCCTCTGGACCACCTCACACAAAGGTAAACAAAAGTTAGTTCCTCTTTGGCAGCCCTGCCTCGGCCTGCCAGGGAGGAGGACTGCACCACATGCCTGGAAACCGTCTGCCCTCCCCCCACACACCAGCCCCAGATGCCTCCATGGGAGACTGAGAACTGTCTCTGGTTCCGGCGGGCAAGTGGACCCCCGCCCTGGAGTGGGCCAGGCCCTGGGAGGGCAGGGGCGTCCACAGGTGTTACTCACAAAGCCAGGATGCGCCCGGCATTGAGCACAGGTGTCATCCATGCTGTATTATTCACCCTCACTCGGAGGGAGGTAGGCATCATTGTCTCGAGATGATGAAAACCCAGGCCCAAATTCAGCAACTGGTGTTTGGCAAACACCCAGTTGCCAACTCCCAGCCAGAGCTCTTCCTACTGTGGTCATGCTTGCCTCCCCCACCAACACCTAATCGGTTCCGCAAGCACTTCTGCAGCCATGAGACCTAGAGTTGGGCTTGGCGCCCCAGTGGCCCACCATAGGCCATCCGCCCCGTTATTCTTGCTGCACCTTGAAGGGGGAGAGCTGAATAAAAGGAATTGGGAGGAGAGAGAGGAGTCTGACCACCTTGACCACCGGCTTCTCAGGGAAAAGGCAAACCAGGGCAGACCCTGGATCTCAAGGCACCGTGCCTCCTGCCACACTGCTTCTGACTCAGTGCCCCCACCCTTCACACAAATGCCCCCTCCCTGCAAGGGTGGGGAATCTGGTGCCTGTCAGCCAGGCTGGGTCCTGGTTGATCAGTCAATGGCAGGTAGCTAGGTTGCTGGGTCCCCAGGAGAGAGGAAGGGTGCTGTACTCTATAAGTAAGGAGGGTTTGGGAGAGGAGCCTGCTTTCCTTGTTATTCTCCCCCTGCCCGCCCCCAACCCCCCATTCCCAGTGCTCAGACTTGTCCCAGCAGAGATGCAGTGATGCCCAAACATTCATCCATGTGCCCCTAACTGGGGAGGTGTGCCCCCAGGCTGAGATGCCAAGGGCTCCTTTTAAACAGCAGCTATAAGGTGAGGTTCAGAGCAGCTCAAGGTGAGGTTCTGAACTTGTAGAGAAAATGGTGACACAAAGGCTGAGAAGTCTAGAGATTACACGGACCCACTATGCCCACCGACTCCGCCCTCTCTCATTCCTGCTCCTGTGATGTCTAGGAGCTTCTCCAAGAAACCCAGGGGGCCCCAGGCCCACGGGCTCCCCCATTGTAAGAGCTAACACATACAGTGCTTGTTATGCACCCGGCACTTTTTAGAGCATTTCTATATGTTCTAAATCCTCTGATCCTCAAAAGCTGAATGAAGTAGGTAGTATCATCTCCAGCTTACAGATAATGCAAGGGGTAGGTTAAATCACTTGCCCAAGGTTATACAACCAGCAAGTGGCATGGCTGGGATTCAAACCCAGGCAACCTAGCTCCCAACAAGTCTGTGTTCTTAACCATTCTAGGATAGTTGCTACCTGCTGGAGGAATGAGACCTTGGTCCCTGTGACCAAGCCTCCGTCTTCCCTTCTGTCGCAACCCACGGATTCTCTCTGGTGGAGTCACTACCAGTGCTTCCTCGCCCAAACAGGCCACAGCTAGAGGAGAGCAAAGCAGAAAGGCCTGGTGTCCCCCATTCAGATTCACTCTCTGGAAGAGTGGCCCCTTCTGCTGCCCTGTTCTGGAGGCTGCACCTCACTCAGCCCTGCACAGAGTCTGGGCAGCTGTACCCTCAGAAACACACGCTGAGGCCGGGCAGCGAGGACACAGCTGTTGGGCATCTCTGAGGTGGGTCTCAGCTGCCAGGGGTGTGGAGCAAGGCCCCTGGAGGTCCTGCCAACTCTGGGCACTGCCCATGGGGGTGAGTCTCTTCCAGTGGGGGAGTGTGGTGAGGGGCTCCTCACCGGCTGGGTTGGAGCTAGCCTGCTGTGGCATGCATACCCGGGCTTCCACCCATCTGGTGTCTCCTGGCTGAGCCTGCCAGCCTGAGAGGTCAGCATGGACAGTAGGTCATCTCCTTCCCTATCCCCCATTCCCAGCCCTCAAAATGTGCTGGCCTGCAGCTGTAGCACTGAGGAAGTACAGGATGTCCTGAGCAGCCGCTGAGCCCCCTGCCCCACCCCTCCCCACCCCTCCCCACCCCAACCTTCCCATGACCCCAGAGGCAGGGCCGGCGGGGACTGAGGGGCGGGGTTTGAGTACTAACAGCCGGAAAACTATGAAGAACCTCAATGCCAGTTCCCAGCTCTGAGGAAGGAGGTTGTGGCAAAAGCAGACGAGAACAGGGGTAGACGGGGCTAGTGACAGGGTGAGAGTTACAGTCTGGCAGACACACAAGGAAAGGGAATCAGACACAGCAAGACAGAGCAACGGAGAGATGGCGTTAGAGAGAAATTCCAAGTCAAAAATACACATCACTCACCCAGACACTCACCAGCATACAGCCGAAGGAAGGCTTCCAAGTTTAGAGAGGAGGGCAGAGGTGGAAAAAGGGGCCAGACTCAGGGCCAGAGGCAGGAACTCGGCTGGGGGAGAGTGAACTGCCCCAGGAAAGGCTCAGACAAAAGATCCCAGCAGGGGCAGCGAGATACCCCCCCTCCTTTGCTTTTAGGGTGGGGAGACAGATTCTAGAACCTCCTTCCCCCAGCAGCCAGGACAACCCCAGCTGCTGGAAGTCACTGGACACTGCTTCAGGCCCATGACTTGGCTCTCTGGGACCCCCCTGTCCCTACTCTATTTGCTCTAGTTTCTCTGTCCCTCGAAAAAAAAAAAAGCTAAGCCTTGAGGAAGAAAATAGAAGGAAGCTTAAGGGAAAGAGTCCATGACTATGTGTGCATCTGGGGATGAGCCTGACAACACAATTGCAGTGCATTTGCTTCTGGGGGTGTCTAGGCGCAACGGTTGGTGTGGGCCTGAGCCTTGTGAATGCCTTCTGCACCTGAGTCCCTGGGGCTGTGTGCACATGCGTGCACCTGTGACTGGAGTTCCCACAGTCAATCAATTAACAAGTATTTACAGAACACTTCCTGTGCTGGGCTCTGGGCGGGACCCGAGCTCTGGGAGTCATCCTGCCAGGGCTCAGGCTCACTATCTAGGACGGTGGGCTGACAAGCGATAGAGACCTAGAACGTTATCACGAATGCATTCCTTGCACCATGAGGCAGAAAAGTCCTTTCACGCAAACAAATTTAATTTTGTTGGGAGCAGGGGTTTTGTTGTCAACAGAACCTCAGCGATCCACAGTAGGAGTCCAAGAAAATACTTGTTGCTACATTGTGTATCCATGTGTTGATGTGTAACCACGTTTGGCGTTTGACTGAGTGACAGCGACTGTTACGGCAGGCGATAATGCCTGTGTGGCTGGGCTCATGCGAGCACGTGTGTGCCTGTGAGTGGCAGGGTCTTTTGTAACGTGTGGCTGCGTGCAATTGCCCTGTGTTCATGCATGCGTGCGACAGAGACTTTTTTTATGTGGGTGACAGAGACGCCTCCTTGCCCCTGTGTGTGACAGCATCTCCGTGTGACCCTGTGCGTGAGTACGTGCATGGGTCCGTCTCCCGTGGGTGTGTCCCACCCCTCTGAGCTCCCCAGGGCAGCAGACGCCGGCCTTTTCCCTTGTCCCCATGTGGGTGTGTCCAGCAGCTCCTGTCCTTGAGTCTGCCTGGGTGTCCCTGGGCGTGCATGTGGCTGTCTGTGTGGGCATATCTCAGCGTCTGCATGTCACATTTGCTCCCCCCTCGCCTTGGACAACAGCCCTGTTCATTCCGCCCCCCTCCTAGGGCCAGAGCCATCATTGTGAGGTGGGTTCCCATCCCACTGGCTTTCCTCCTGGGACCTCCACCCTGGAAATGGTGGCTCCCTCCATTGCCTCCAGCCCCAGGCCTTTCTTTCACACCGGACAAGGGAGGGCCCCAGGCAGAGAAGGGGCACCGGAGGAGACACGTTGCAAGGGGAAGGGAAAAAAGGGGGGGGCACGCACAACACAGGTCCATTCCTCCCTCTTTTCTCCAACCACCCTGGCTTGCAATTCCCCTAATCATCTTGGGACCCTCAAATACACTCCCCCACCCCCAGCCACGTTTTTTGCAATTAGGAGTGTTGCACCCGGAGAGCCATGCTCAACCGGGGAGGCGGGTGAAGTGGGGGGCGGGGGGGGGGGACTTCCCTCTCCCTCTCCCGGGCCCGTGCAAGCTCACCAACCCACCCCACTATTACTAGCCTCCGCAACCAGAGGCAGCTTTGCAAAGGCCACTCGGCCTCCGAGGCTAGGGGTGGGGGCCGAGGGGGGGGCAGGCCTCCGGCGCACCGTAAACAAACCGCGGCGCGGCGGGCGGGGGCGCTCGGGCGGCCGGCAGCGGGGCCGGGGCCGGGCCCGGGAATGCGCAGCAGACGGGCCGGACAGAGGCCAGGCGGGCCCTCGAGGGGGAGGCCTGGACGCCATCTCCGCTGGCAAATCCCGGGGCCCACCGACCTCCTAGCAGCACCTCCCTCCCCAAGGGCGTAAGTTGCAAGCTCCCGGGCTGTGACAGGGTCACCGGGGCGTCGGGGCAGGCGGAGGCTGGCGGCGGGAACCCCCCGGGCGCCCCCAGATCGCCGGGGAGCTGGCCACAGAGCCCCGCGGCTTTGCATAATCAATCGCGAGGTATTTGCATATTAATGCCCCCTCGCTCCCTCCTCCTTACCTCGGCGTGGCGCGCTGGACCGGGCTGGGCAGCGACGCGGGGTCTCAGCGCCCCGTGCGGGGGGCGTCCATCGGGGGCCGGTAGGGCCCGGGCCGCCCGCCTCCTGCGCCCGGGTGTTGAGTGCGAGTGAGCGCGGGGGGGCGGGGGGCGAGTGTGGCGGCCCCGCGGCTCCTCCGGCAGAGGCGGCGGCCGCTCTTGGCTCCTCCCTTCCCCGCCCCGCTCCGGCTGGGGCTCTCGCTCGCGCGCCGGGCCGGCTCGCGGCTGCTCCCTGCAGGCCGCCTCGCCGCCGCCGGCCCGCGCCCCCCGCTCCCTGCCGCGCCCCGGGCCCCGGGCCAGCCAGCCGCCCGGCCGCCCCTCTCCCGCCCCCGCCCCCCCGCCACCCCCGTCCCGCTCGGACTCGCCCTCCCCACTCCACGGCCGGAGCGGTACTTGGTGACATATTTCGAAAAAGATGTCGTTTAAAGAATAGCCTTTGCTCGTTGAAAGAATGGGATAGAGAAGGGAGTATCGACGAGCCTGCCCCTTACAAGAAGGGAGAGAGATTAAATGCCAAACCCTGGCGGGGTTAGAGTTTGCTTCTGGGTTCGGGTCCTCTGCCGGCAACTCACGGTGTGACCTTGAGCAGTCACCCCCGCTCTGGGGAGCTGGGGGGGCGGGGGGGGGCGCGAGCTTCCTCGACCTGAAAAGGCGAGGGTCGGGCAGGGGAACCCTGAGGTCCTTTTCACGCCAATCATCCTGCTTTTAATCCTTCTGGAGGTGTATTTGCCGTTACCTCCCTTCCTCTCCAATTTCTAAGATCCATTGCCTCTCCTTTCAAATGTCGCCCTCTTCCTATATGTACGGGCATTCTTCTCACGGTCACCAGCCATTTCCTCCACCATCTGGCCCCCTAGCTGAGCTGAGGAGGGGGCAAGACTTGCCCTACCCCCTCCACTCTCAGCTTCACAGAGGTGGTATTTCCTCCCTCATTTGCCCCCACCAAAACCCCGATGGTACAGGGGCCAGTCTCAGGAGGCGGGCAGGTTGCATAAAAATGGATTTCCTTCCCCTCGGGAGAGGTCTCCACCAGCTAGCCCCACCACCCATGCACACACACACACACACACACACACACACACACACACCTGCATTCATGGACATAACACCAACCCGGTGACGCCAGAGCCCCTTTCATCTCGGGATCTCCCAGCGCCGGGCAGAGCTCTAATTACTCCAGCACCCCCCCTGGCCCCGCCGGCTCCCTGCTGTCATTAGCCCAGTTTTACCAGCGGGGGCCACAGCCTTCCCACGGCTTTCAGGGCGGGGCACTGTCCCTGAGGTCTGCTCTTGGAGGGTGTGTGTGTGTGTGTTAAGGAGGTCTGTTCGACTAATCGCTCGGTTTACACTGGGGGAAAAAAAATCACTTGCTAAGTGTGGGGTTCTGGCCAACAGCCTATCCGAGTTGGGCCGCCCTGACTCATCGTAGTCCCAGCCACCTGCATCTTCAGTTCTGTTGCAGCCCCTTCTCTTCCAGGGGGCAGAGGGGTTTGCAAAGCATGGGAGGGAGAAGGGTGCCTCTCTGGGGACCACCCTGGAATCGTGAGGAGTGAGAAGGGCGCCTGGGATGCATCCCACGGGCTGCAGCGTGGAGAGGCGGTGATGAGGGTCTGCAGCGGGGGAAGTAGGCTGCAGTGTGCGGTAGCGGCAGCTGCAGTGGGGAATCGGGGCTGCAGTGTGCAGCGTCAGCATGCAGTAAGTGAACCTGTGGGTTTGGCCTGGGCTCGCAGTGGACATGCAACAGCTGCAGGGTGGAGCAGGAGGCTGCACCGTCCGGTCAGAGCAGTGTGCATGCAGAGCAGAACAGCAAGGTGCACTGAGGGTGGCTGTTGGACATGTATGCCACCTCCTCCATGATCAGGTTTGGCTGAAACCCTTCGGTGTGCAGTGTGCAGGGGGCAGGCTCTACCCTGTATGGAAGTAAGTCTGTTGGGATAGGGCTGCCCAAGGAGTTGGGAGAGAGTCCCAAAGTATGGGATCGATTTATGAGATGAGCTACATTTATACTCTGCACCAACCAGGCAGAACCAGGAGGCAGTGGAGAGGTCTAGCAGAGATTTGGATCAGGTGAGGACGACAGAATCAAGAGGGGGGAAGAGAAAAGAAAATTGCTATGGTTTTGTCTCCCCTCCCTTCTGGCTCCCCCCACCACACTCTCTCTGACAAAAGGCCTTAAAGATATTGAGCGAGATAGACTTTTAGAAATTCTAGACCCAGAGCCATAGAAAATGAAATGGAGAAGAAAAAAAAAGTTAAAAAAAATATGAACAATAAAGTGGCAGTAAATACATAGCTATCGATAATTGAATCTAAAAATCAAATGAACAAGAAATCTAATGAACAAATTAAACTGGCGAATGAAATAGAATCAGAGGCATGGAAACATGGAACAGACCGATGAATCTCAGAGGGAAGGGGGGTGGGGGTGGGTGGGAAGAGATTAACCAGAGATCTTATGTGTGGGCACAGACAGTAGGGTAGTGAAGGGCTGTCTGGGGCAGGGTGGGAACCGGGTGGAGGGAGGGAATGGGGGGGGGGGGGGTAAGGGGGGACATCTGTAATACTCTCAACAATAAAGATTTAAAAAATAAAATAAAACAAAATGAAGTGCTTCCTGATCCACTTTCCCCCCCTCAGAGGCAGAGTGGGGTACCTTGGACTCAAAGACAAGAGTCCACCATTCCTATCTTCTCCTTACTGCTCTCCCTCCCCTTGGCTCCCACTACGGGCTGCTACCAGACCTGGGCAAGGGCAAAGTGAAGGGCACACTGCCTCCAAAGCAGATGCCAGGATCCAGCCCAGGTCTGGGCTTATAGCCCCTGCCTCTATGTGGTGTCAGCACCCTTTCCACCCCACTCACCCTGCCTACCCCCAACTCTGGAAGCTTCTAGCCCTTCTCAGAGCTGGTTCATCTCCAGCTCCTGTTTTCTCTTCGCTATGAAACCCCCACCTGCCTGCCTCTTCCCATCCCCCACTTCTACTTCAGGACTGAGTCGAGCGGGGAGAGCGGGAGGGTGGGGCATAAGTGATGAGGGATAGAGACCCTCCAATGGGATATGCCTGGCAGTCCCTTCGCTCTTAGATTTTGGTTGCCATGGAGGCGGCAGGAACAGCCTGTTCTCTGGGCTCCCGCGGCAGCAGCTCTACCCAGGCTCCTCCCCCTTTTCTTTCTTTCTTCCCTCCCTCTCAGATTGTTGCTAGGACGCACCCCAAGATTTCTTGAGGGTCCTTCCCCTAGAAACCAGGGATCCAGATATCTTTCTGAAGAGCTTCCTCCAGAAGCCTTGAAGCCAAGACCCCACATAGCATCCTCCATCCCTGCTAGGAAGCCTCGGGCGATTTGGGGGAACAGGGGATAGGCCCTCTACCAGCCTGCCCTGGGATGAACTCTGTATCTTGGGACTCAGCCGTTCCCCTGCCTCACCTCATCTTGACCTCCTGGGCTCTGGGTGATGGCAGCAAGTGATGAGGTGTCCAGCGGAGACCCCTCGACTCTGCAGACACAGCCCAACTTTTGGGGAGTTCTGGGAAAACCACCAGGTAAAAGAACCTAAAACCCAGGCGTTTCTTCCCCCTTAGTGGTCTTTCAATCAAGAAAAGATGGAAATAGAGGAAAGAAAGAGGGGACAGTTTATGGGCGTTGGAGATCATGCAGCAGAGATGAGAGACGGGGAAATGAGCAAACAATTGTCCTGCTAAAAATGAAGTGGGCACTGTCAGTTGCCTTTGTCCTCTCAGGTACTCTGGTTATGGGTCACACACAAGGGGATCCGGGAAGGGATTCTGGCTAGGTAGAGCCTTGCTTTTGATAGCTGAGGCAAGTGGAAAAATGCTTACACCTTCTCCAGGTTGTCTTTCAGGGTTCATCCTGCTTTTATTCATTGATTTGACACTTTTTTTTACCTTTTTTTTTTTTTGAGAGAGAGAGAGAGGAAGGGGGAGAGAGGTAGAGATAGATAAATGGAGAGGGGGGAGGGAGGGAGGGAGGGAGAGAGAAAGATGCGAGAAACATAGATTGATTGCCTCCCATACGCACCCCCACCAGGGATTGAACCCACAACCTGGGTGTGTGCCCTGACTGGGAATCAAACCCACCACCTTTTGGTGTAGGGGATGATGCTCCAACCACTGAGCCATCCACACCAGCCAGGGCAACACCTTTTTTTTTAAAGCATGTAATATGTAGCAGGTATCGATCCCCTAAAATTCCCAGCTCCTGGTTTCACTCCCCTACAGAAACCCCTCATCCTGCCTTTGCCAGAGGAAAGAGAAGAGGAGGGAGGGGTAGGGGGCAGTCTCCTTTACCATAGAGTGTGGGTCTTACCATATGGCAGCCCTTCCCTTTCAGTGAAAGGCTGGTGTGGAGGCCAAGAGTATAGAGTGGCACTTACAGTGCCGAGAGGGAAGGCCTGCTTTGGGGTGTGAGAGAGGAAACCACTCGGAGGATGGTTCAAATTCTGCCTTTTCCTGTTCTGGTTGGTCTCTCTGTGGGCCTCTGGTAAGGTCCGTGGGAAGACAGAGGCAGAGAAGTGTGGGGGATCCAGGAGCGGTCCTGAGGTGGGCCCACCATGTAGCCCCCCCCCCCTCATGCTCCCCTCCCCAAGATAGATAAAAAGCAGGCAGTTTGATTCAGGGACTGGTGAGGACAGGAAACTGGTTTGGAGCCAGCTGTGTGCGAGTATGTGGGAACGGCTCCCTCTCTTTCCCCATCCACCAGCTGCCACTGGACTCTCCACAGTGGGGGGACCCAAGCAAGCTTCCAAAAGGAGATATTCCATTAGGCGAGGGGAATGACTCCGTTTCCCTCTGTGCCTTATATCCTTACCGAGTATTTCAGTGTTCCTGGGCCTAGACTCTTACCCCTGTTCCTTATACTTCTTTCTAACCTAGATCAGGAATGTCCCTGTCCCACTGGGTACCCAAAACCCTGTTCCTCACAACCACTTACCTCACTCCAAGCCCCCACTCTGGCCTCGCTCCTCTTCTGCCACTGCTCCAGTGTGACCATGCGACTCTGCCTGGCTGGCTTCCGCCTGCCCCTCTTCTCTCCAGCCAGACCCCTTCCCCGGCCAGCCCAGCCAACGTGATGAAGAGGTTGGGGCTTAGGGCTAAGAGAGCAGAGGTGGGAGCTCAGGCCCTATCAGTGCGGAGGGAGAAGAAACAGACAGCAGAAGAAGGTGGAGCAAGAAGGGATTTTGAGAGGGGCTGTGTGAGGGGAGGGTTTCCTTGTACACTCGAAGGGGATGTCAGCATCTCTGCTTTCACATGGTGGAGGTTATCACGGAGTCCTGTCCTTATGGTCGGGAAGCCAGAGAGCTTGTGGGCCCTCGGAAGCTACTGAGGTGTGGGGAGAAGTGACGTATGGGAAGGCCGTTTCTGATATTCAGACTAGGAGTCAGGACCAAGTAGAGAAGCTGAAGATAGCCCTGGCCCAGAACTAAAGGAGTCCTTATGTTCCTGTGGGAGTCCAATCTTGGGGAAACCCTGCCACGCCTAGAGAAAGGGCTGCTGGTGAAAGGTGGGGGGAGGGGGGGGTCAGGGAAGGCAGCTGGCCTGACTGCGAAAGCTGCCTTGCGATTGTGAAGTGGGAAGGAACACGCCCTCTCGCTCAACCCCGATCTGCCAGGCTTCCTGCCACAGGGAGATGGTTTGAGCTAAGAACGTTACTATCCTCGGGGCCCAAATAGTCCCCACTGCCGGAAGCCGGTCCATCCTTGCTGCTTGACACAGTCGCTGCAGGAAAGAAACATCTGCACAGCATATGTTTCAAGGGACCTGGTGTATATGGCATACTGTTCTTAATATGTTTGCTAAATTTCTTGGTGCTATGTGTTTTAACCAAGGTCACCTCTCAGAGAAAGGTTGTTTCCCCAAGTAGGGATTTTCCCCTGAAGTTAGGGAGGGAATAAAGCCCCTTAACTAAGTGCCAGGTGGGTAGTTAATCACTTTAACTACAAACAATCACGCTTAAGCTACATAATAACCTTTACTCTCTGGCATGGAGATAAGAAACGCCCTAACCTTTGGAATAGAGATTGATAGGATTGGAATCAACTGGTATAAATACAGATGTAACAAGACAACAGGACACACAACCTAGAGACAGAACCTAGCGAGAGAACATGGCAAAAGATCCTGGACAGAACCTGGCTACAGAACCTGGCTACAGAACCTGGCTGGAGAACCTACAGAACCTGGCAATAGAACCAGGCCAGAGAACCCAACCATGCTGATCAACTGAACGCTGCCTCTGTGTCATTCCTTCTTCGCCGACTCCACCCACACCTTTGGGGACCCCTGGACCTGCTGGGGTTGGATCCCAGCACCCCACTTCCATGTGGACTCGACTCAACACCCACTAGTCCAGTCAGGAGCAGTCACACAGTTGAAAGCTCTTTCCCAGAGGGGCAGTTTGGCTGTGAAGGATGGGACAGGAGCTGCAGGACCCAGGGATGGCTCAAGGTGGGGTTCCTTGGCTGTAGCAACAGGAAAGGAATGAGAGGAGGGCAGCAGGCAGAGGTAGAGTGAGGGGCCTGGGAGAGAAAGGGGTTCCGGGTACGTGAGAGACGACAGACAAACAGGGTTTGAGGCCATCTCAAGTGTGTGTGTGGCTGGGCGGAGTCTGGAGGTTAAGTGTGAGGAGTCTGGGTTCTCCCTCCTTCCTCTTTGGAAGCTTTGGCTACACATATTTGGCAGTTGTTCCCCGATGGTATCACTTGGGCAGGCGCAAAAGGAAGCAGAATGGAGGGGGTGTGTGTGGGTGCATTGGGAGGTAGAAAGGCCGTAAGCATCCCTAGCCAGTTTGGCTCAGCAGATAGAGCATCAGCTTGCGGACGGAAGGGCCCCAGGTTCGATTCTGGTCAAGGGCACATGCCTAGGTTATGGGCTCGATCCTCAGTGTGGGGCGTGCAGGAGGCAGCCAATCAATGATTCTCTCTCATCATTGATGTTTCTCTCTCTCTCTCTCTCTCTCTCTCCCTTCTCCCTTCCTCTCTGAACTCAATATAAATATATTTTAAAAAAGTAAAAAGGTGATATTCTTATAAAGAAAAAAAAAAAAAAGCAGAAGAAAAGAATGGCATAAGCAGGAATGACCCTAGAGCAGTGGTTCTCAACCTTCCTAATGCCGCGACCCTTTAATACAGTTCCTCATGTTGTGGTGACCTCCAATTTCATTGTTACAAATTGAACATAATGAAAGCATAGTGATTCATCACAAAAACAACAGGTAATTATATATGTGTTTTCCAATGGTCTTAGGCGACCCCTGTGAAAGGGTCGTTCGACCCCTAAAGGGGTCGCGACCCACAGGTTGAGAACCGCTGCCATAGAGGGATGTGATCTGGCCCTCCTCCAGCTGCACTCTCCCCTTCAGAACAGGAGCCCTTGTCTCCCTGTTTAGACTACGCTCCAGATACCCAGGATCCTGTTATTTCTTGTCTTAAGGCCCACACGTTTGCTTCAGAGCCTGAGTGGGCTGCTCCCCCAGATTCACTTTCCTGAGAACTGATTTGCCACTGAAAGGGTGGTCCAAGAATGGCTGTTGGGAAATATGAATGGAGCTTGGACTCACGGACTAGGATACCAAGCTACTCAGGCTATGAGATGGAGAGCTGAACATAGGAGTGGGGGACATTGGGCTGTTTATTCTTGTCCCTCGTTGTAAACATTTGGGACAACCTGTTCACAGGACAGAGCAAGGATGAGGCTTGTGTATAGGGAGACTCAGACATTGGAGCCAGAAGTACGTAATATTTGTTTTTTGACTTTTCACTGAGGGGGAAAGAAGGGCCAATGCTTGAAGCCATGGACATAATTATCTACAATATGGTTCCCTAGGATAAGCAAGACAGCACATTGTTTTTAATAAACTTAAAAATTTTTTTTAGCCCTAGCTGATTTGGCTCAGTGGATAGAGCATTGGCCTGCGAACCGAAGGGTCCCAGGTTTGATTTCGGTCGAGGGCATGTACCTCGGTTGCAGGCTCCTCCCTGGTGGGGGCCCTTGTCAATGTGTTTCTCTCACATCAATATTTCTCTCTGTCTTTCCCTCTCTCTTCTACTCTCCCTAAAAATCAATGGAAAAATATCCTTGGGCAAGGATTAAAAATATATGTATATTTTTATTGCCTAGCTGGCACGGCTCAATGGTAGAGTATTGACCTATGAACCAGGAGGTTGAGGTTTGATTTCCAGCCGGGGCACATGCCTGGGTTGCGGGCTCGATCCCCGGTGTTTGGTGTGCAGGAGGCAGCCGATCAATGATTCTCTCTCACCATTGATGTTTCTATCTCTCTCTCTCCCTTCATCTCTGAAATCTGAACCTCGACCTCCTGGTTCATAGATCGACACTCAACCACTGAGAAACACTAGCTGTGCTAATAAACTTTTTTAAAAGAATACTTTTAGATATATAGGGGAAAAAATTGAAGATAGTAGAGGGTCTCCACACACCCCAAGCCCAATTTTCCCTTTTGTTAACACCTTACATTAGCATGGTACATTTGTTACAATTACAATGGAACCAGTACTGATACATTATTATTTACCAATGTCCATGCCTTATTCAGATTTCTTAGCTTTCTCTTAAATGTGCTTTTTCTGCTCCAGGGTCACACCCAGATTACCAAGTTACATTTAGTCATCATGTCTCCTAAGGCCCTCTTGGCTATGACAATTTCTCAGACTTTCCTTATTTCTGATAACCTCAACCTCAGTTTCCTCCTCACTTTCCCCCTACGTCTCCTGGTATTCAAGCAGCCTGCAAAGCCAGAAGATTCTGGGAGGACTGCCAGCTTTGGGGGTGAGGTGGTGATGTGTGTAACTGACAAGCCTCAATGTGGCCTCTGGAACCCAAGTGTGGAAATGGGAAGAACTCTGGTAGTAGGCTCAGAGGTTTAGGGAATAATAATTTTTGTTTAAATATGCCAGGAAAGAAGAAACATATTGCTAAGAGAACGCCACCCCCTTGTTGTGCTTCCTAACTAGCGGGTAATGAAGGAGTGGCAGAATAGTTAAATAACGAGTCGAGTCGGCAGTGACGTCATTGGGCGAGGTCTGATTGCGAGCGGCCTTTCGAGAGCCCTCCCCTCCCCCTCCTTCATTCTCCCTCCCCTTCCCCCCCCTCCCCCCTGGGATGGATGCCTTAGCTCCTTCAAGTCCTTCTCTAAAGGAGAGAAGCGAGGCGGGCTATCTTCCACGCTAGCTCAGTCCGAGAAACTACAATTCCCAGAAGACCTCGCGGCGTGACCTGTCTCTCGCGGCATTGGCTCATGTATGTTGCCCCCAGCCAATAGAAAACTAGCTCTTTGATGCTTGCCAAAATGGCGATGCCTAGGTCTTAGAACTAAGCTGTCCGGTAGGCTTAATTTGGGGCGGTGGTGGATGAAAAGGAAGCAAGGAATTACAGTGTCAGGGTGTGGAAGATGGAGGAAATGGGGGTGTTGTCCAGATTTGGAGTGGCCGTGCCTGCTGAGGGACGGAGCCAGAGCTGAGGGAGTAATTAGGCAACCAGAACTGGCTTAACCCTTCGCTGTCCTCGTTACTCTTTGTGTTAAGCCCCTTTGACACCCTCGTTAGTTTAAGAAAGGGTGGTCCAGGAGGGAAGAGCCTGGCAGGATCCTTACCACCCTCTCCCCCTCTTTTCCCTTTTGGTTCTGCCTCCCTCAAATCTCCCTGTAGCGTCTCCATTTCATTCACGTCTGCCCTCCCCCGTTCTTTCCCCAGCATCTCCTCTCCCCTTCTAGCTCGGTCTCTCCCGCCTCCCCGCTGCCCGCCACCGGCCCCCGCTTCCTGAGCGCGCAATCATGAAAGTGGTGAACCTGAAGCAAGCCATTTTGCAAGCCTGGAAGGAGCGGTGGAGTGACTACCAGTGGGCAATCAACATGAAGAAATTCTTCCCCAAGGGAGCCACGTGGGACATCCTCAACCTAGCAGGTCTCCAGTGAAACAGGAAGGAAGGATGGGAGGGCTACCCCCGGGCAAGTTGTGGCCACAGGGTCTTACTTTGTGATTCCCCTTGCAGAAGCACTGCTGGAGCAGGCCATGATCGGACCTTCCCCCAATCCTCTCATCCTGTCCTACCTGAAGTATGCCATTAGCTCTCAGGTAAACGGCCCCACCGGTTCCAGAGGGTGAGGGTGTGAAGATGTGAAAGACGTAGAGTACTGTTGTCGGCTCATATCCTGTCCAGGTGAATTGGTTGGAATAGACCAGAATCACTTCTGTGAGCCGCAGTTTTCTCATGGAAAGAATCATACTTCATTAACTTATTCTACAGTAAATATTCACGAATGTTTGTATGTGCCAGACAGTGCTGTAGGCCCTGGGGATATGGCTATGAACAAGGTCTGATCCCAGCACCCAAAGAATTTAGTGGGTAATCTATAATAACGCGTAATATGCTAATTAGACCGGACAGCCAAACGACGTTCTGGACGTCCTTCCAGTCAAAGCTGTGGCAGCAGGGCCGAGGCAGAGGCGGTTAGGGGCGATCAGGCAGGCAGGTGAGTGGTTAGGGGTGATCAGGCAGGCAGGTGAGTGGTTAGGTGCAATCTGGCAGGCAGGCTAGTGGTTAGGGGTGATCAGGCAGGCAGGTAGGTGAGTGGTTAGGAGCCAGCAGTCCTGGATTTTGAGAGATATGTTGGACATTGGGCCTAAACTGGCAGTCGGACATCCCCCAAGGGGTCCCGGATTACGAGAGGGTGCAGGCCAGGCTGAGGGACTCCCCTGTGCAGAATTTCATGCACTGGGCCTCTAGTGCAGATATAATCTGTCAGTCACAGGATAGGCTTATGATAGTGGCTGGGACAGGGTACTCTGGGAGTCCATGGAAGGGGCACCTAATCCATCCTGAGCAATCAGAGGGATGCGATGTTCAAACCAAGACATGAATGTTGAGTTAGCCAGGCAGACTGATAAGACTGTACATAGTGTTTGACAGTATTTCCACACATACTTGCCAGTGCTGGATAGAATCTTGCAGATTTATTTCCAGAGAAGCAAAAAATAACATCATGTTATATTATGTATTTCTATGATTGTGATGTTGAGCATATTTTCATATGCATATCTTCTGTGAATTACTTATGTGTACCATTTGCCCATTTTTCTATTGTTAGATTGTTTTCTTTATTTTTTTTTTTTGGTAACAGCTTTATTGAGCTATAGATCACGTACTATATAAATAGTTTACTGATTTAAGGTATATATCTCACTAGTTTTTAGAATACTCAGAGTTGTACAACTATCACCACAATCAGTTTGGAACATTTTCATCATTCCAAGAAGAATTCCTACTGATTGTTAAGTGTCTTTTAAAATAATCTATCTTGCCCTAGCTGGTTTGACTCAGTGAATAAGAGTGTCGGCCTGTGGACTGAAAGGTCCCAGGTTCGATTCCGGTCAAGGGCATATGCCCTGGTTTGGGCTTGATCCCCAATAGGGGCGTGCAGGAGGCAGCCAGTCAGTGATTCTCTATCATCATTGATGTTTCTATCTCTCTCTCCCTCTCCCTTCCTCTCTGAAATCAATAAAAAAATATTTTAAAAAATCTATCTTGTAATCTTTATCTGTTATATATGTTTTCAATTTTCTTTCTATCACCTTTAAGTTTGTGATTTTTATTTTCTTGGCATGCAGAAGTTTTTCTTTAAATATTTTTATTGATTTCAGAGAGGAAGGCAGAGGGAGAGAGAGATAGAAACATCAGTGATGAGAGAGAATCATTGATTGGCTACCTACTGCACACCCCCTACCGGGGATCAAGCCTGCAACCGGGGCATGTGCCCCTGACCAGAATCGAACCCAGGACCCCTCAGTCCGCAGGCCAGTGCTCTATCCACTGAGCCAAACCAGCCAGGGTGGCATGCAAAAGTTTTTAATGCATCTGTTGCCAGATTTAGCCTTTTTCCTATGTGGCTTTTGTCTTGCATAAGGGGTTGCCTGCTCCAAGGATCAAAATATATTTTTCTCTAGTTTTTGCCAACACTTCACTTTTATTTTTTATGTTTCTTTTCTCTGACACAGTTAAAATTTATTGCAGTGTGAAACAGAGAGCCAAGTTTATTTATATATTTTTTCAGACAGATGGACAGTTGGCTCAACTACCTTTATGGAATAGACCATTATTTGTCCTAGCCTAAATTTTCTTATAGACAGGATTCCATTTCTTGACATTCTAGTTTATTTTATTGATATATTGGTCTTTTCTTGCACCAGTACTTTATTGTTTTAATTACTGTACCTTTATAATATGTTTGATACCTGGCTAGGCAAGTCTTCCCATAATTTTATCTCTCAAAAATGTCTTGACCCAGGCATTTTCATTTCCAGACAAATTTTAGAATCCACTTAAGTTCTTTTTAAAACCCTATTATATTTTGACTGGGAGTTCCTTGACTTTGTGGATTTGGGGAATTTGTGGATTAACTTTAGAAAAATCACTCTGATTGTAGTTTGAAGAATGGGTTGAAAGAGAGTAAAACAGAAGTCAAGAACACGATTTAGTCTGGAATATTTTTGCTGTAAAGAACCAGAGAGTAAATACTTTCTGTTTTGTAGGCCATATAGTTTCTGTCACCAGTGTTTTGTCATTATAGCTTGAAAGCAGATCTAGATAATATGTAAATAAGTGGGCATGCCTTTGTTTTGATAAAACTTTATTTACAAAAAAGGTGGATAAGCCAGATTTAGGTTGTAAGCCTTAGTTTTCCAACCCCTGATTTAAGCTATTGTAGTAATTCAGGAAAGAGATGATATTAGCATAAACTTGGGAAGTGCCAACCCTGGCTGTTAGAGCATTAGCCTGCAAACCAAAGGGTCTTGGGTTCGATTCCCGGTCATGGGCACCTGGGTTGCAGGTTCAATCCCAGGCCCCAGTCAGAGTGAATGTAGGAGGCAACCAATCGATATGTCTCTCCCATATAAATGTTTTTTTTTCTCTCTCTCGTCTCCTCCCCCCGCTCCCCCTAAAAATCAATGAAAAAAAAATCCGTGGGTGAAGATTTACAAAAAATTAAATAAATAAAAATAAAAAAACTTGGGGAATGGCAGCAGCAAAAAAAAAAAGAAAAGATGAATTCAAGTGCAGTGTAGCTCAGTTGGCTAGGCATCATCCCGTGTAATGAGAGGTTGCCAGTTTGATTCCTGGTTGGGGCACATGCCTGGGTTTCAGACTTAATCCCCCATAGGGGGTGTGCATCCATGTTTCACACTCCCACTGATGTTTCTCTCTCTCCCTCTCCCTCTCCCTCTCCCTCTCCCTCTCCCTCTCCCTCTCCCTCTCCCTCTCCCTGTCCATCTAAAAATCAATAAAAACATATTAAAAAAAAGATGAATTCAAGAAGAAGTTAGGAAATGGCATTGAGAGCGGATTTGGTGATTAACTGGAGAAGTGTGAAAGAGAGGAAAAAATCCAAGGTAGTGTCTAGGTTTCTGGTTTGGAGGACTGGCTGAACGATGGGATCGTAGGAAGACAGTGGGAGTAGAGTAGGACTGTTAGGTTTGGGGTGCAGATGAGGGGTGGAGACGGCATGTTTGATTTTGGCCTTGTTACATTTAAGGTGCCTCTGTGGGCTATCAAAGAGAAGATACTGAGTAGGCAGCTGAACATGCATGTCTGGAACTCAGAAGGAGAGGCCTAGGCTAGAGCTCTTGATTTAGGAGGCATCCTCTGCAGATGGTCATTGAAACTATGGGCATGGGTGAGATTGCCCGGAGTGTGGAGAGCGAGCAAGGAAGGGGGTGACCAAGCCACATTCCCGACGAACCAATCACATTTAAGGAACACGCAGGAAAGGAATTCCTTGTAGGAGTCCGAGAAGAAGGGGTCAGCGAGGAGAGAAGAAAAGAAAAGTGAGAGAGTGTGGTCTCAAGAAAAGTCACAGGAGGAAGGAGAGGACTGAAGAATGAGGAGGTGTTTGCTGGTGTCAGACGCTGCTGGGAGGTCATTGAGATCAGAACTGAGAACTGTCCATGGGGTGTAACAACAAGAGCTTGTTGATGAGCTTAATGAGAGGATTCATGCCGCGGGAAGGACAGAAGTGATTGGAATGGGGTGAATGGCCAGCGGGAGGTGGGGAGGTAGACAGTGAGTAGAGAGAACTCTTATGCCTGTGAAGAGCAGAAGAGAGGGTGATGGTTAATTGGAAGTGGGAGGTCTGTGGGAAGTTCCTTTAAAAATAGAAGAATCTTGAGATGTGTAAACACTGATGGGAAAAGCAAGAGGGATAAAGAGGCTGAAGTGACAGTGAGAGAAATAAATACACATGGAAGACCTTCATGACTTCCAAAGTGCTGTGCAAAATTAGTCATTTATTTTTCCTTCGGAGTTAAGAGGCTCTTTGGTCCAGTGCTGTGCTCACAGAGGTACTGAGGAGCAGTTGGGGTGTTGACTATGAAGAGCAGAGGAGACTAGAGAGCAGCTGCGGGTCAGTCTGGGCTGGCGAGGTGTGCAGTGGCCTCAGACGTCTCCATCCCTGGGCTGCTGGTAGTGTAGCGCTCCTACGTTGATGGATATATTAAGACTGGAATAGGTTAAATCCTGCTGTTAAAACAGTTCACCATGTGGAAAGTATTTTTAGGTCTCTAGAGTAGAAGTGCCTTATTGATACTGTTGGCAAAAATTTACTGAGCAGAATCCTGAATTTGGAGATCATATAAACATATAACCAATGACATCCTTCAGAACATACAGAATTGGGGGTGTCTCTTCTGGTAGTTTGGGATCTGTTTCTAGTGGGGACGTCCAGCTCCCCCTTCAGGTTGGTATCCAACAAGGTTCCGTTCTCTGCCAAGCTCTTGCTATGGGGACATCAGTTATAAATAAACAAACACTCGCCTGGAACGTTACGGTCATCCTGCCCAGGCAGGCACCCAACTCTCTGATCACTGTCAGACACCAGCGTTGGCTTCACAGTGCGTCCCGCTGAGAGTGGCACTAAACACTAATTGTGTATTTAAGTCTTCTGTGTGCTTTGCACCTGTTTAATCCAAGAATATTTGTTAAAGATGTCTGAACAGAGAGCAGTCTGTTCACTTGATGGGAAAATAAGACATGAGAGGCATCACCCTACTAAGTTCACCCTACTAAGGTCATCGAGGCTGACTTAGCTTTCTTCTTAAGTCTTTGGAAAGTCCTATTTTTCTAGTGAAGAAAACCCACAAGGCAGGTAACTAATTATCTTGACAGTTTCTGTCATTGTATTTTGCTTTTTTATTTGGTGTATTGTGCCACTAATTATGAGTATACGATTGTGACTGTTTTCTGTAGCATTACTCATTTTATCAGCATGCTATATTATTATTTTTTTAGAATATGACAACTTAAAAGATTTTCTTGTGGGGTTTAATTTCACTCAGGACAAATTATTTCTTTTGAATTATATCTCTGACCTTATGGTGATAAGTAGGTTTTACTAATAGAAATTTGTTTTAAGGTAAATTTCCCCCCCAGAACGTTAGTTACATGACATCTTAGATATCATAATGAAAGACACATCAATTATGAAAGAGAATTCATCGGTCGAAAACAATAAAAACTTAACTGGAGGACCTACTGCCTGCTGGGCCCCAGGTTGGGTTCTAGAGAAACAATAATACCTTTTAAAATTCTGTTTAACTTTAAAAAGCCACGTGTGGCTAATGGCATCGCTATTGTCCAGTGCAGCTTTAGAAGCTACTTTGGGAAATGCTGATCTAAGGGTGTGTTTTTACTTATTCATTCTATAAACATTGTCAACAAGTTCATGGGTCACCGAGTAAAAGCGTCCTTATCCTCACGGAGCTTCTAGTTTGGTGGGGGCAGCCGGCACCAGCTGTGCCGTGATGGGCACAAGGGGGTTACTTGGAGCACAGAGGGTATTTCAGCTTTGGGTGGGAGGTTGGGGTCGATCAGAGAAGGTGCCCTGTAGAGTCCTCGAGAATAACTCCTAGAAAAATGAGTAAGAGGTGGATAGTGGAATTCACTACCGATGTCAAGGTGCAGTTACTACCTAGTCACTGCAAGAAATGTGTGCTTGTCTCCAGTTCTTTTTTATTTTATTGATTTCTGAGAGGAAGGGAGGGAGGGAGGGAGAGAGAGAGAGAGAAAGAAACATCAGTGATGAAAGAGATTCATTGATTGGCTGCCTCCTGCACGCCCCCCACTGGGAGTCAAGTTCACAACCCCAGCATGTGCACTGACCAGAACTCAAACCGTGACCTCCTGGTTCATAGGTCAACGCTCAACCACTGAGCCATGCCAGCCGGGCTGTTCTTGTCCAAACAAAATCACTCTTGATAGAAGTTGTAGGAGTAAAGGAACATAACCATTCTTCTGTCCACCGGCAGTCAGTTAGACTCTCTATATAGTGGACAGTGAAACATGGCACCTTTGAATGCCCCAAATCATCTTGTGAATGGGTTCATGCTTATGATGTCATTTGCGGTGAGTCTGATAGAGGGAGGAATGGAGACAATGCCTAGTGTTTTGTCTCGTTTAGTGGGCTGAGGAAGGCCTCTTCAAAGGGTTGAGGTTTTAGGAGAGCTGCAGCAACTTGGAGTGTGAGCGCTTGTTCCGTTCAACTGTGGAACACCGGTTGTCTGAACTTTATCTTTCTTCTTTCCCTCCAGATGGTGTCCTACTCCTCTGTCCTTTCAGCTATCAGTAAGGTATGATCATAGCTACCCAGAGGCTGGGTGGGGGCCAGGGGAAAAGATACGGTCATGACGGAGGGGGCCCCACCTCCTTGAATGCTCTGATCATGTGGCCACTGAGGCTGGACAGGCAGCCCACGCTGCCTCTGGCTGGCATAGCTGCCTTTCTCTGGAAGGGAGAGCATCCTGGGAAGCGGGGGCTGGCAATTAGCCAATCTCCAATGTTGAAAGGGTGCCCATTCTGAAACCTGAGGTGGGAGGAAAGATGAGTGTCTCATCTGCCTCGTGTGAGACCAGGGGTTGACTGTAGCATCACCTCTGTTCTTTCCACAGTTTGATGACTTTTCCCGTGACCTGTGTGTCCAGGCGTTGCTAGATATCATGGACATGTTTTGTGACCGACTAAGGTAATAGCAGGGGTGAGGAGCTCACAACCTCCAGCATTGGCTTAGTGTAAAGGAGAAGCTCCAAGTAGAGAGACTCTGTGGCTCCCCACACTTCTTCCCCCTGCTCACCCACACCCGCCCATCCCCACCCTTTTCCACTTCGTCCTTAGGGCAAAAATGCCTCTTCTCGATTGGGAGTAGCTCATTTGAAACCTTGTCCAGTGGAAATCAACAGGGCTGTCTTCCCTAGTAGGGAGTGCCAGGCCCCCTGGGAACATTGGTGTGGGTCAGATTTCAGCCTTTGGAGCAGAGACAGATTTTGCATCCTTTCCCGTAGCTGTCATGGCAAAGCAGAGGAGTGCATCGGGCTGTGCCGGGCCCTTCTCAGCGCCCTCCACTGGCTGCTGCGCTGCACTGCAGCCTCTGCCGAGCGGCTCCAGGAGGGGTTGGAGGCTGGCACTCCAGCTGCCGGCGGCGAGAAGCAGCTTGCCATGTGCCTGCAGCGCCTGGAGAAGACCCTCGGCAGCACCAAGAACCGGGCCCTGCTCCACATCGCCAAACTAGAGGAGGCCTGTATGTCCCCTCGTCCCCCTGAGCCCCACCTGCCACTGCTCCCATATCCGGTTCTTTAATTGAGAGGGGAGAGGCAGGATGGCATCCCACTTTTTTCCAGGAGGATCTGAAATCATCCCACTTCCTTTTTTTTCTCCCCATAAGCATTGCATACATCCCAGGGACTTGGGCAGGGTGGCACCCGAGCCAATCAACCAACAGGTATTTACTGAGCCTTATTGTATGCCCAGCACTCTGCCAGGTGCTGGGGGCGGGGGGGGGGGGTGGGGGGCTGCTGAAGGAGCATGTGGCAGGGTCCCTGCCTTCAGCCAGTATACATGCCAGTGGGGAGAAGACTAGTGTGCAACATACATGGAAAAAATGAGAGGACAGGGCAAGCACGTGATCCGTCCTTGTGTTACTGATCCTCTGAAAAACAGATGACCGTGTTTGAGCATTGCCTAACACGTCCTTTAGACATGATGCCTGTCTGCTGCCAGGCCTACTGGGCCATAGACCTCTCGACTCAAGTGCACACGTTAAACATTGGAACTCTCCAGAGCCTGCGATCAGACAGATCACCTGGTGGGAGGGAGGGTTCTGATATTCCGGACGTGGGGCCGAAGGCCGCAGTCTTGCTGTGGCTTGGGACCACTGAGGATCTGTATTTCTCCAACAATGAAAATGCTAGAATGGGTTACCTTCAGGTCTTCAAGGCCTGGTTGAAGAACTTGTAGGATTAGTATATTTATTACTTCCCAAAATATATTTTCTTATCGGTGTAAAGTATGGAAAGGTGACCACGATGTAAAAATTGGCTATGTTGACAGTTTCTTACCTATCTTGAGCACTTGACAAATGTTTATTGGCTGCAAAATGAAGGAATATTTAACTTAATGGATCTCAGGTCTCACCGCCCCCATGCTACATATAGGTTAATGGGCTAGTTGGTGCCATTCGTCATCAATTGACCCTCTGGAATTGTAACTAGGATAAGTGACTTATAATTAAGTCTAAATCATGCAGTATAGACCATGAATGCAGGCATTTAGGAGAGATCAGTGGGTTGGACCAGTTGGGTGAGTTGTTAAAGCAGCTGGGGCTTGAACGGAGGCTTGAAGGATGGTGAGAGTTGGCGAGGTGATGAGTGGGAGGGGCATTTCCGAAGGGAGGACAGCTAGGGCCAAGGCCCAGGCGGGGTGGAGGATGCAGAAGGAGGTGCAGGAGTCCAGCTTGTCTGAGTGGGAGAGTGTTGGCTACTTGCAAGGCTGGCACACTCCTGAAGTGATCTGGGGCACCTCCCTGTTCCAGCCTCTGGACTCCCCTCCCCTGCCCCGCCCCTGCCTCTCTGCCACTGCCTGTCTCTAAAGTCAGCTGCACGCATCCCTACCAGGCAGGCTTCTGCGATTAGTTTCTAGGGGCTACACTGTTGGGGTGCAGCCTCCTTCTAGAAACAGCACATGCTGCCCCCAGGCCCCCAGCCTCCATGTCACCCTCAGGGGAAGCCTCCTTGCGTGGTTTTGTGGGCCCAGGGGGTGCCAAAGTTGAGGAGTTTGGGGCTACTCTCTCCCTCTCCTCTGTTTCCCATCATGGTCCTGCATTTCCTTTTCTCCACCAGCCTCCTGGACAGCTATTGAACATTCTCTCGTGAAGCTTGGGGAGATCTTGGCCAATCTCAGCAACCCCCAGCTCCGGAGCCAGGCTGAGCAGTGCGGCACACTCATTAGGAGGTACCCAGCTCCCAGGCCGATGGTGGGGAAGGGAGAGGGGAAAGGCCCTGGGTGGGGGTGGGTCGTGTGGCACCTGGCCCCCACCCTTCTGCTCTCCCCTGCTCTCCAACACTTCCCAGCTCACCAAACACCACCCCCTGTGGATTTGTCCCCTCAGCATCCCCATGATGCTGTCCGTGCACTCCGAGCAGCCGAACAAAACTGGCTTCCCCACCGTCCACGCGCTGGTCCTGCTCGAGGGCACCATGAACCTGACAGGCGAGACCCAGCCCCTGGTGGAGCAGCTGATGATGGTGAAGCGCATGCAGGTGGGTGGGCCAGAATTGCCTCTCTATCCCCAAGGCGGCGACCGTGTGTGTGCAAGAGGGAGGATTCTCTGGTCCTTCTGGGAGACATGGGGTTTCTCCTGTTCATGGGAAAGCGACTCCCAGTCTTGTACGGTTCTGCCACCTTACCTGACGGCCCTGGCTCTCGTGTTCCTGCGTTTCCCAGTTGTAACCCAGCCTGATGCCCGGGGCCTGCAGAGGTGAAGGGGGAATGGGGCCCCTCTAAGGCCTTTGCCTTGGGTCTTCCTGCAGCATATCCCCACCCCACTTTTTGTCCTGGAGATCTGGAAAGCTTGCCTCGTGGGCCTCATCGAGTCTCCCGAGGGCACGGAGGAGCTCAAGTGGACGGCTTTCACCTTCCTCAAGGTACCTGGGACCTGGAGCAGCAGGAGAGCCCGTCTAGGGATGGTCCTCGGGAAAAGCGACGACTCCCTGGGCCTTTGCCCCGTGTTTCTCCCGCTGGCGTCACGCCCAGCCTGCCAGGTCCCCCAGCTCTAGTTCCCATCGATTCTTTCCTCTGGGAGTCCCAGGGCCATATTTAGCGCGCTGGCAGCTCCTGCTGTGTCAGCACACAGGTGCTCCTTAGCTCCGTCTTCAGCCAGACTCCTACAGGGCAGTCACGGGAGCCAGGGAAGCAGGCCGCGGTCCTTGAAGCGAGGACTCCACTTCTGCTTATGGCATTTCCTCGTTGAGCCAGCAGACGGGGGCCCCTGTGTCCTGTAGGCCGAGGGCACTGGGCACTGAGGTCCCGTCGCTTTCTGATTTGGCTTCTAGAATGCTTTCACTTTCAGGGCAGGGGTGTTCCTGTCTCTCTGCCCAGAGCAGGGGCCGGAGGGGGTGCCTTCCATTCTGGGTGAAAGAGAAAAACTTGTGCTTCCTGTTTCCCCCCTGCCTCATCCTCTAGATTCCACAGGTTTTGGTGAAGTTGAAGAAATACTCTCATGGGGACAAGGTGAGTAGAAGGAATGAGACGGAGGGGGCATAGGAGCAGGTAGATCCTTGTCTCTGCCCTGGAGAAGCAAGAGCAAGGGGAGGGTCGCTGAACTGGGCAGGAGTGTGTCCTTGTTCCTGTGGGAAGGGGAGTTGTATGTACCTGAGCATCTGTGTGCCCCACACACAGGCGCCCAGTCTCCAGAGAGAAGGCAGCCAGGCTGCTCAAGAGGCAGGCAGGGTTGCCTGAGATGATCAGGACCCGGGTGGCCATGGAGGGCGATGCCCCAAACTCCCCCCCATTGTAGTCACTGAAGCCAGTGGGTAGGCACGGCCGACTTGTAGGCTTTTATATCCAGCGGTGTCCTTGTGAGCCCGCAACGCAGGCTGTGGGTGGGGAAGAAGACTGAGAAGCCAGATGGCCTTTCTGGCTCTTTGTAGGACTTTACCGAAGATGTCAATTGTGCCTTTGAGTTCCTGCTGAAGCTCACACCCTTGCTGGACAAAGCTGACCAGCGCTGCAAGTACGAACTCCCCTGCACTCGACGGGGAAGTGTCCTGGGCTCTCCCACTGCTCTTCTGCCAGATACGCCTCAAAGGACTGTCTTACTGTTCGCCCCCCTTGGCAGGAGCAGGAGGCAACAGCCTCCGAGTTGCCAAATGCCCGAGCCCCTCTCCCCTCTCCCTTCCCTCTGGCACTCCGAACGTTCTTTATCCTGGGGGAGGGAGGCTCCCGGGCTGGGACCCTTGCTGCTGCCCTCAGGAATCCCTGCTCTGGGCCCAGGCCCCTCATCATCTTTCTCCCTCACAGCTGTGACTTTACAGACTTCCTCCTTCAGGAATGTAGGAAGCAGGGGCTTCTGTCTGAGGCCAGTGTGAACAACCTTATGACCAAGCGGTGAGTGTGAGCTCCCTCGGGCCGGTCCAAGCACCCTTGGCCTCCCTCTCTCCTGTCCAGACTGGGCTACTGGGTGCCTTTCCCCTTCTGTCTAGAGTTTGGGTTGTGGGTGCCTGGGGCCAGGAGACACTGGTTTCTGCAGACTAGGGTTTTGCCCCATTAGGTCCTGTGCTTTGACTCTCGGCCTCCTTCGTGATCAAAGTCAAAATCTTAATTCTTCCTCCAATCTTTTTTTTTTAAAATATATTTTATTGATTTTTTACAGAGAGGAAGGGAGAGAGATAGAGAGTCAGAAACATCGATGAGAGAGAAACATCGATCAGCCGCCTCCTGCACATCCCCCACTGGGGATGTGCCCGCGACCCAGGTACATGCCCTTGACCGGAATCGAACCTGGGACCCTTCAGTCCGCAGGCTGACGCTCTATCCACTGAGCCAAACCGGTTTCGGCTCTTCCTCCAATCTTAAATGAACTTTCAGAACAGGTGTAACGACCAATGACGAAAGGAAGCGATTGGATATTGGATACGCTTTCCTAGGTGTCACCATGGCACCAAAGGTTCTCCTGTGCTCCTGGGGCTGGATAGGGAGCACGTCAGGGACTTATCTCTGTTCCTCTTCTCTTCTCTGGGCCGAATGGTAATGGCCACAGGGCAGCAGACCGGGAGCACGCACCCCAGCAGAAATCAGGAGAGAACGCCAACATCCAGCCCAATCCGGGGCTGATCCTCCGAGCAGAGCCCACTGTTACCAACATCCTCAAGGTGAGTGCGCCCGTCCCTTGCCACCAGGGTCGTCTCTTCCCTCTTTCCAGTTTTCCCTCTACTTCCAGATGAATACACAGAGGCCATAGACCTCTCTCTTCTGGCTTCTATACATAGTTACTTGGGAAGTAGAGAAAGGGGGAACTTCCGCAAGGGAAGCTGCCGTTGAAAACTAACATTTATTGAGCATCACTTGTAAGCCAGGCACTGTGGTAGGCGCTTTCACGTAGCTCGTCTTGTGCAGAAACAATGGAGAATTTCACAGCAGGGACCTCACCTGCCCGGTCCTGCCACCCTTGTCTCAGTTGAGTTGCGAGGGATGGTTTTGGTGAGCAAGGATAAGATTTCGGAAACTGTTTTCCAGATTGGAATCAGAAAGATGTAGGTTAAGTTGCAGGTCCTGGTGTACCATTGAATGGAGACGTGCAGAGAGAGAGACTGTGGCTAGGCTGTATCTGGGGGGGTCTTCAGTGTTCTTCAGGACTTGATTTCCTGTCGTGTCCCCAGACGATGGATGCAGACCACTCCAAGTCCCCGGAGGGGCTGCTGGGGGTCCTGGGCCACATGCTGTCTGGGAAGAGTCTGGACTTGTTGCTGGCTGCAGCCGCCGCCACTGGGAAGCTTAAGTCCTTCGCCCGGAAATTCATTAAGTAAGGAAGGCCGAGCTCTGGCCAGGGCCGGGAGGCATGTCTGAAGTGAGAAGTAGCAGGATGGGGCGGGGCCCTGGGGTCTGGGTCCCCCGGGATGCTCAGTCCAAGGCAGAGCATCCCAGCTGGAGACTCTGGGGGGAGGACCGTTTCTTTGGACATGGAGCCTCGTTGCCCGTCCGCTGAGGATGACGTGGAGGAGTTCCAGGAGGTGACAAGGCGGTGAACGGTGGCGCGGAGGGGTTCTGTGTGTGCCCAGGCGTTAACCAGGGATCCTCCAATTCTGCGGACTTATTTTTGTTAACCTGCAATTTGATCTGTAGAAATTGTTCTATTCAGTGAGCCGTTCTCTGGGTCCTGGGAATCTTTAAAAATGAAGTTCTCTCTTCTGTAGCAGTGGTGTTCATTTTGTTTGACCTGTAGTTGGGACTAGGGAGTGCTCTGGGGTGGGTGTGGCCCCCACCCCCAGCTGTCACTCCGCCCTTGCCCTGGTTGATGCGGCCTCTCTCCATTCCCTCCACAGTTTGAATGAGTTCACGACACACGGCAGCGAAGAAAGCAGTAAGTCAGCTCTGCGCATCCCAGGCCCGGTGGGCACTGAGAGACGGGTGTGGGGAGAGCTCAAGGGAAGAGGATGCCTTATGTGGGTCCTGGGGGCTCTTCTCCCCGGAGTGATGACGCATGAAGCCTGTGGGAGGCTTGAGAGGGTGATGCTGGGAAAGGGTTCTTCTACAGCCACCCCTTTGTCCCCCCCTTAGGATCTGGTTGGGTATTGGGGAGAAAGAGGGTATTGGGGGGAAAGAGGGTATCGGGAGTCTGATTCCAAGGAAGGAATGATGTTCCAATTGAGACTCAAGAAAAGGATTCTGAGCCTCAGAGCTTTGAAGGAGACACTGGCTCTGACCTTCCTTGAGATGAATCCTGACCCAGACAAGGGCGTGGGGCCCTGCCCTGGGCTGCGGGTCAGCCTTCTCATCCTTCACAGCCAAGTCGGCCTCCGTCCGAGCCTTGCTCTTCGACATCTCCTTCCTCATGCTGTGCCACGTGGCCCAGACCTATGGCTCCGAGGTGAGTGAGGAGAGCAGGCAGGTTAGGGCACAAGAGGGAAGGGAACAGCCCATATCTCTCCCCCCTGTCACCCCTCCCCTCCCACCCCACCCGTGTCAGGTTCTTGGTGCAGAAATCAGGCATCCACCCAGAGAATTTAATGGAAGTTAGCAGAGCCCTCCTGGTCGCATCCCAAATCCTTCAGTGCCGGTCCCCGACCACTAGGTGGCAGCATCGCCCTCCTCTTTCCCTGTAGCTGGTTTGCCCCCAGTTCTCCAGGCGACAAATGGGAGCAGGAAGCACCAGGGCAGGTGCCCCCACTCGGCTGGTGACTCGCCTCCTCTCCCAGGTGATCCTGTCTGAGTCGAGCACAGGGGCAGAGGTGCCCTTCTTTGAGACCTGGATCCAGACCTGCATGCCCGAGGAGGGCAAAATCTTGAATCCTGACCACCCCTGCTTCCGGCCGGACTCCACCAAAGTGGAGTCCCTAGTGGCCCTGCTCAACAACTCCTCCGAGATGAAGCTGGTGTCAGTGGCCTGGGCGCCCACTCCCAGGGGTGGTGTGGGGTGCCGGTCCCTCTCCCTCAGCCCACCCCTCGTTCCCCTGGTGATTCTTCTCCCCCCGACCCGCCCCACCTCGCAGGCAGATGAACTGGCACGAGGCCTGTCTCAGCATTTCAGCCGCCATCTTGGAAATCCTCAACGCCTGGGAGAACGGGGTGCTGGCCTTCGAGTCCATCCAGGTAGCCCCTCCCCTTTCCAGCAGCCTTCTCGCTTCCCTGGGACACAGAGCCAGTCCTTGATAGGTTGTTGTATTTCATGAAACAAGGAGGCCGACCCTTAAGCCAGGAGCTCCTGTTTGGATGTTGATCTTCCCTGTAATCATAGTCCTAGCCTCCCTCCCACCCAGGTGACTGGGAAAATCAAACTTGTGGTGAAAAGAGGTGTGGACTGTGGCCCAGGGCTCCGCCTGCTGCACTCGGCGGCCGGCCGCAGAGGCTGTGGAAGGTGATAGGCAGGGAAGGGGAGATGGTGGCCTGGTCACACTTTTCCTCTCTCAGAAAATCACAGATAATATCAAGGGGAAGGTCTGCAGTCTGGCAGTGTGTGCTGTGGCTTGGCTTGTGGCCCACGTGCGGATGCTGGGGCTGGATGAGCGGGAGAAGTCGCTGCAGATGATCCGCCAGCTGGCGGGGCCGTTGTACAGTGAGAACACCCTACAGTTCTACAATGAGAGGTCAGTAACCGCCCCCCCTTCTGGAATGCTGCGGTCTGTGGTGCGAAAACGGCACCTCCAGGAACCGATATCTGACCCCTCTTACCTTCCCAAACATGCTGCTCACTTGCTCACTCACTTCCTCGCTCGCTCACATTCCTCTTCACCTATTCACTCACTGACTCAGCAGCAGTTTCATGTCTTATCTGGCACCTGCTGTGCCCAGAAATATAGACCCCAGACACCTATGATTCCTGCCCTCAAGGAGGTCGAGTTCTGGAGAGCTAGCTTGCCACAAGAACAACGCGATTGTCTTAGCTGCTGTCACTGTCCAGAAACTATGAGCCCATCTGTAGATTTCACAGGCCTTGGCCCTGCCCACTCCCCTCACCCCCCACCTGGCTGTCTTTGACGTTTTTCTGCCTTGGCTTCTCATGGGCTTCCAGAATCTCCCTGGTGACTTCAGCCATGTTGAATTCAGTGGTGTTGGTTCACTCACCTGTCCAATAAGCTTTTTTTTTATTGTGGTAAAAATATACATATAATATGAAATCTACCATCTTGAACATTTTTGGTTGGTTGATTTTGGAGAGAGAAAGGGAGAGAAAGAGAAGCATCAATTTGTTGTTCTACTTATTTATGCATTCACTGGTTGCTTTTTCTTTTTTTTAATATAATTGATTTTTTACAGAGAGTAAGGGAGAGGGATAGAGAGTTAGAAACATCAATGAGAGAGAAACATCTATCAGCTGCCTCCTACACACTCCCCACTGGGGATGTGCCCCCAACCAAGGTACATGCCCTTGACCGGAATCGAACCTGGGACCCTTGAGTCTGCAGGCTGACGCTCTATCCACTGAGCCAAACTGGTCAGGGCTGGTTGCTTCTTTATATGTGCCCTGACCAGGGATTGATCCTGCAACATTGGCGTATCAGGACGATTCTCTAACCACTGATCTACCCGGCCAGGGCCCATTTTAGCCATTTTTAAGTTAGAGTTCAATAGTGTTAAGATGTATATATTTTTTTCATATATATGTGATTCATTTATTATATAACAGTGGGAAGAGAGATTATTTTTGTTTGGTAATCCTCATCTGAGAATATTTTTTCCATTGAATTTTAGAGAGAGTGGGAGGGAGGAAGTGGAGTGGGGGGAGAAGGGGGGAACATTGATATAAAAGAGACACATTGATTGGTTGCCTCCTGTATGCGCCTCAACCGAGGCTGGGGATCCAACCTGCAACCCAGGTACTTGCCCTTGAGTGGGAATCGAACCCAAGACCCTTTGGTCTGAGGGCTGACACTCTAATCACTGAGTGAAACCAGCCAGAGCTGTATATTCACATTGTTGTGAATCAGATCTCCAGCATTTTCATCTTGTAAATCTGAAACTCATGCTCGTTAAGCAACAGCTCACACTCTCCCCACCCCAGCTTTTTGTAACCACCATTCTGCTTTCTATTCCTATGAATTTGACTACTTTAGATAACTCACGTAAGTGGAATCGTACAGTAGTTGTCATTTTGTGACTGGCATATTTCACTTAGCACATTGTCCCCAAGGCTCATCCACATTGTAGAACATGTCAGAATGTCCTCCTTTTTAAGGCTGAATAATATTCCATTATTTGTACATACATACCGTGTTTGCCTATCCATTTATTAGTTGATGGCACTTGGGTGCTCATCGCCTCTTGGCTGTTGTGAGTAGTGCTGCTGTCACATGAGCGTTAACCGGTCGGTAGGCTGTGAGTGGTGATGCACAAGGTAGCCCTCAGGATGCTTCCAACGGAGAAGTGGGACGCTGAGCTGAAAGGAGGTTGGGGAGGGCCTGTGAAATCACACCTGTTCTTCCCCTTGCCTCTTGCTTTTCTTCCCTCATCATCCTCCCTCCACAAGGAATGGAATGTTTGCTCTCATGTAATCCGCTCTAAGCCCTGACTGTCTGGGTGAGGAATAGTGGGAAATCTGTGGCTTCATCATGCAGGTCAAAGCAGTGGCTCTGGGACTTTCCCAGAGCCACCGGCGTTCCAGGAACAGTGAGTGCTCAGGCCCAGTCTGTATTCAGAGTCGAAGACTCTTCCCGAGAAAATTCCTGGATATACACTCAAATTTGCCCAGCTACCAAGGGCGGGAAGCAGAGTCCCGTGGGGCAGCCCTTGGGCCCCTGTCCTGGAAGTTTACATTGGTAGGAGGCCCAGGCTGGGTCAGGACCCCCCTTAAGCACTCAGCCCAGAGGGAAGTGATTGTTCTTACTTATGCCAGAGGAATTGGCAGGCCAGGCCTGGGGGTGGGGGGAGTTAGAGAGAGAAAATACAAATACATTGCTAGATAACCTGGGAAAGGAAAGCATACCCGCCCCTGCCCCCCACAGGCTTTGTGCCCAGACGGGAGAGTCCTGCCAGGTCAGGTCTGCTAGGGCTTTCCAACTTCCTCTTGTCTCCTCCCTTAGCATAGAATGGGGCTAATTACCCAGGAATGTTTCCGTAACCCAACTCCTTGGAGATGTCTGACCTGGGAGTTTCCTCCCCTGCCCTCCCAACCCCAGCTCTTGAACCCGTGTTGCCCGAGCCTCAAGGCCTCAAGTTCTCTCCCCCTTCCCCAGGGTGGTGATCATGAGCTCGATCCTGGAGCACATGTGTGCTGACGTGCTGCAGCAGACGGCCACGCAGATCAAGTTCCCGTCCACGGGCATGGACACGATGCCCTACTGGAACCTGCTGCCCCCTAAGCGACCCATCAAGGAGGTGCTGACAGACATATTTGCCAAGGTGCTGGAGAAGGGGTGGGTGGACAGTCGCTCCATCCACATCTTTGACACCTTGCTGCACATGGGAGGCGTCTACTGGTTCTGCAACAACCTGATTAAGGTACTTGGGGTGGGTGGGGGGTGGGCCAGACACATGGGCCAGTTGGGGAGCAGGTGTTCTCAGACTCCAGGAGACATCTGAGAACATGCCCGACAGCACCCAACTTGGCCCCATCCTCTGACTTCCCAACACCCAGCCTGGTCAGCCGGGCCTCTCGGAGAGGAGAGGTGCCTTCCGTGCTGCAAGAAGCTTCCTTAGAATAGAGGCTGGTCCCCATCTGGGGAGCTGCAGGGCAGAGGGAGGGATGGAGCAGCAGCTGGGGCTCCCTGCGTGCCCTCCCAGAGTGCCGGGCTGGAATGGCAGGGATGTCAGAGCCCCACGTTCAGAGCCCTCAGCTCCTGAAACCCCCTCACCTGCCCACGTAGGAGCTGTTAAAGGAGACGCGGAAGGAGCACACGCTGCGGGCAGTGGAGCTGCTCTACTCCATCTTCTACCTGGACATGCAGCAGGTGACCCTGGTCCTGCTGGGCCACATCCTGCCTGGCCTGCTCACCGACTCCTCCAAGTGGCACAGCCTCATGGACCCTCCTGGCACCGCACTCGCCAAGTAGGAGTCTGCAGACCTTCAAGTTCCCGTAGCCCTGAGTCAGGCAGCCTTACCTGAGGTCACCCAGGAAGTGGGCCTGTGGGGAGGCCCTGTCAGATGGGGTCTGATCACCATGGGCACAGAGCCCCCCTTGCGGTCCCTCTAATTTCACTTCTTTTCCTGGAACCCTTTGCCAGGCTAGCCGTCTGGTGTGCCCTGAGTTCCTATTCCTCCCACAAGGGACAGGCGTCTTCCCACCAGAAGAAGAGACACCGTGAAGACATCGAGGTGAGGGATCCCTCCATCCACTTATTCACGGGTTTTCAGCAGACATTTCCTGAGCCTCTTCTGATAGGAGGCGCCCTCCCAGGCCGAGGCAGCCAGGCATGCTCCCTGACTCAGGGAAGCCTGGCGGCCACCCTTCCACAGTGATGACTGTGAGCAGGTCTCACTAGGATTGGAGGGGTGAGGAGAGGGCTGGGATGCAGAGGGAGGGGGGCCCCTCTGAGGTGCTGACCGAGGCCTGTGGGGGCTCGGCTCTTCCCGTAACAGTGAGTTCCCACCCCCAGGACTACATCAGCCTCTTCCCCTTGGATGACATGCAGCCCTCCAAGCTGATGCGCCTCCTGAGCTCCAATGAGGAGGATGCCAACATCCTTTCCAGTCCCGGTGAGTGTGGACAGGGCTGGGCAGCGGCTCCTTTCCTGGGCACTCGGTCCCCTGGGTGGGCAGCGCTAGGCCCCAGCGCAGGCATCTTGCTGGCGGTCAGAGAAGGCGTGCAGGAGTTTGTCCATTGTGTCTCCTACGGCTGCTGTTTCCCACCCCCAGAGAGACCGGGTTGCTGTGGAAGCTCTTCTGCCCGGTCCAGGCCCAGGGCACACGGTTGTCTCTTCCCCACCCCTCACTTCCCACAAGCTACCAAGTGAGTCCGCTGTCTGGGGCACAGTCTGTGCCGTTGACTCACCAGCTCTGACCTTCCTTCCCCTGAAACAGGCCCTGAGGCTGGAGCAGGCCTGGGCTGGGACTTGGGGCTGCTCCCCACTCTTCCTGCCGAAGAGCAGCCCTCCCCCACCCGACTTCCCTCGCTGTCCCTACCCAGGGCTCCTTCTGTGGCACTTCCATTTTGCTGTTTCTAGAGATTTCTCTGAGGCTTTCTAGGGACCAGGGAACCACTCTGCACTTGAGCAGAAGGTAGAGGCTCGGCCTGCCATCTACAAACCCTCTGACCTTTGACTAGTTACTTAGCATCTCTGACCTCGGTTTCTTCATCTGGAAAGTGGAGATGTGAGGCTTAAGTTGCTGAGTCGGGGTACAGACCACAGAGGCGCCTGGTGGCCAATGTTAGTTCTGGCCCCTCTCCTCTGGGGATCTCTGTATTTGGGGCCCCTCGGTGACTCTGGACCCAAGGACTCTGGGGCAGGGCCCTCCACGCCAATGGGTGAGGGCCTCCCCGGGAGAGGGGCCTGGCCCTGAGCGCTCTCCATTGGCCCACAGCTGACCGGTCCATGAGCAGCTCCTTGTCAGCCTCCCAGCTCCACACGGTTAACATGAGAGACCCACTGAACCGAGTCCTGGGTGAGTCCTCCCACCCCCACTCCTGAAACGGGGGTTCAGGCCCGGCAGCTGGAAGAGGGCCTCTCGTACCCCTACCTGCTCTGTCACATCTCCCTGCCTCCGCCCTCCCCTACTTGCTAGGTCTCCCGTCTCCCCCAGGCTCCCAGGTTGTGCCTCTTCTGACTCACCCCCAATTTTCCTTTTACACTCCTCTTCTTGGCGTCCCCATCTTGGGGGACAGTCTTAGCACTGCTCCCCTTTCCCTTTTCGGTCCCACCTTCTCCCAGAGTCCCACCTCTTCCCAGACCCTTCTCATGGGATTCTTCTCACCGCCCCACCCCCGTCCTCGCACAGCCAACCTGTTCCTGCTCATCTCCTCCATCCTGGGCTCGCGGACGGCGGGCCCGCACACGCAGTTCGTGCAGTGGTTCATGGAGGAGTGTGTGGACTGCCTGGAGCAGGGCAGCCGGGGCAGCATCCTGCAGTTCATGCCCTTTACCACCGTGAGTGCTTCCCGTCTGGGGGGGCGGCCCACCTTCCCGATCACACGGGGCAGCCAGGCTCAGCAGAGGTTGGGGTTCAGCGGCGGGCGAGCCCTCAGAGTCGGGAGGGGGCCTCCTTTTCTCCTGAGACGCCGCACCCACCACGAGGGAGCCCCAGTGAGCCGCTGTCTGTCTGTCTGTGGCAGGTATCAGAACTGGTGAAGGTGTCAGCCATGTCCAGCCCCAAGGTGGTTCTGGCCATCACGGACCTCAGCCTGCCCCTGGGCCGCCAGGTGGCTGCCAAGGCCATTGCTGCCCTCTGAGGGGCTTCGAATGGCCGCAGGGAGGGTCCAGCCCCAGGCACCTCGAAAGGGAACAGTGCGGAAAGATGAGGCATCATTGCTCACATCCACATGGTGTGAGCCCTTGGCCAGCTTCCAGACCCCTCCCCGCCCCTGACTTCTGGCTGCTAAGATGCCCCCCGTCTCTTTCATCATTTCCTCTCCCTGCTGCCAGCACCTGACGAGTGCGAGCAGCCTGGCTCCTTAGCTCAGGACGGTCTCCCCGCACTGCACCCGCTCCTGTGCTCCCTGCCTCCTCCCCAGAGGCACTTCGGTGCGGAGTGTGCATATGTATGTATATGTGTATTTAAACATGTTGGCAACACATGAGGGACGTTCACGTCAGCTCACTTGTAAATAAAGATCCTGTGGATCCTTTGTAAGCGCTGTCAGTGTCTGTCTGACCGTGGCCGGGAGAAGCTCATCCTGGGGCTGGGGGGTGGGGGGTGGGCGTGGGGGTGGGGGGTAGGGTGAGCAGAGGAGGGCTGGCCTCGGGGCCGTGTTTGTCCACTCGTTCGGGGCAGGGAGGGCAGTGGGAGCAGCTTTCCTTCCTCAGACCCCCCTGGGATGATAACGAGTCAACACTGGCTCACCACCGCCTACACCCACCCCCAGAAGTCAGACTTTCTCTGAAAAGGGTGAGGCTTTGGCTAGAGGCCCCACTGGCGTTGGGGTAGTGTCCTGTTCTGATGGCCAACCCAGACCAGCCCACCCAGAGTCTGAGTAGCCCAGAGTCTGATCTGTCCCCCAGAAGAGCAGGGGGGAGCTGTGGGGCAGTGAGGGGCAGGAGCTCTGTTTCACACGACACCAAGCCCAGTTCCTTCAGGACTGACCGAGAGGGAGGACCCTGAGCCACACAGCTGGGAGGGCCAGCTGGCTCAGCCAGACCCTGCTCTCCAAGGAGCCACATGCAGAAGGGAGTGAGAGCTGATGAGGACGGGGAAGCCTTGGGAGGGGAACTGGGGACTGGTTGGCCGGCTGGACTTTCCTGGGCCTGGTGAGGCACCTGGGGCCACATGAGCACCTGAGCTGAGGGCACAGAGCTGTGCCCCTGTGGGAAGCGGCCCCTCTCTAGCTGCAGCTCCGCCTCTCAGGCCAGGCGCTGAGGCCAGCAGGAGAGCAGCATGGGAGACTGGGAGACCGCTCCCTGCCCATCAGAGGCAGCTGCAGGAGGGAGAGAGTACAGAGCCTGGGCTTTGCGTTCCGACCCAAGTAGTCACCCTCACTCAGCCTCCTGATCTATACAAGGCACTTTCCTTTTAAAAAATAGACATTGTTATTGGTTTCAGAAAGGAAGGGAGGAGAGAGAGCCATAGATACATCAATGATGAGAGAGAATCATTGATCGGTTGCCTCCTACATGCCCCTTCTGGGGATCGAGCCTGCAACGTGGGCATGTGCCCTGGCCAGGAATCAAACCTAGACCTCCTGGTTCATAGGTCGGTGCCCAACCGCTGAGCCACACTGGCCAGGCCAAGGCACTTCTTTTTTTTTTAATCCTCACCCAAGGATGTTTTTTCATTGATTTTTTAAAACTTTTTTAAAAAGTGGTTTAATAGTTGTGTTACACATATGGCAGGCAAGATGAACATATTTTTTTAAATATATTTTTATTGATTTCAGAGAGGAAAGAAGAGGGAGAGAGAGAAATATCAATGATGAGAGAGAATCATTGATCAGCTGCCTCCTGCACGCCCCTCACTGGGAATTGAGCCTGCAACCCAGGCATGTGCCCTTGACCGGAATCAAACCTGGGACCCTTCAGTCCGCAGGCTGACAGTCTATATACTGAGCCACACCGGCTGGGCAAGGCACTTCTTAATTCATGTTTGTAGGCACCTGTGCGTGCGGATGGGCTGGAGTTCATGGAAGATGGTAAACTGCCCGGCTCTGCAAATATTAAATGCATCTAGACCAGCCGTGGGCAAACTACGGCCCGCGGGCCAGATCCGGCCCGTTTGAAATGAATAAAACTAAAAAAAAAAAAAGACTGTACCCTTTTATGTAATGATGTTTACTTTGAACTTATATTAGTTCACACAAACACTCCAACCATGCTTTTGTTCCGGCCCTCCGGTCCAGTTTAAGAACCCATTGTGGCCCTCGAGTCAAAAAGTTTGCCCACCCCTGGTCTAGACTGTTAAGGTTCCCCCTGAACTCCACACTCCCCTCGCCTGGTAGCAGTGTCCCATCTGCCCTCTGTCCCCCCACCAGGCTGTGCTCCACGAGGGCAGACCATGCCTGCCTGGCGCACTGCTGTGTCCCGAGCTTGAGCCTCGCGCCTGCACAGAGTAGGTGCAAGATGCATACGTGCTACGGGAATGAACCCTGATGAGCCAGAGGACTGCCCCTCCTCCCCGCACCCCTTCTCCCCTTCCCTCTGCCCTTGACCGCCATTCAACTCCCTGCCCCCCAGCCCCTGGCCAGGCACCAGCTGGACTCAAGAAGGAGGAAGGACATTTGCTAGAGACAAACGCTTTATTAACACGAAGTTTGGCTACAATAAGAAAGTAGAGGCCGAGAGTGAACATTGAGCTTCCCTCTCACCCATCACATAATCCCCCTCCTCTTTTCCCGCCCACACTGCCAGCCCCACCCAGCAAGGCAGGTGCACGACCGTCTGCACAGCCCTAAAAGGAGGCAGAGTACTGGCCCTGGTGGGGGTGGTGTCCCAAGCCTATGGGTGTCTCTCTAGGGCATCCAGAAGAAACGAGAGACACCCCACGGGCGTCAAGACATGCCCCCAAAAATCTTAAGAAAAATTAGATTACCCATCAAATTTGTGGGACCACAGGGTCAAGCCTCCCAGCTCAGGCTGCCTCTGCTGGGCTTCATGCCCGCGGGGCGGGGAGGAGATGGTGAGGGGAAGCGAGGCCTGGCATTCGCACGCCACGCTGCAGCCAGAGCGAGGGAGGGATGCGAGGGCCCAGCGGCAAACACTGCTGTTTAAATATTAAACAGGGCTGTCTTGTCTCCCACGTGGGAGAGTTTCTGGTTATTCCGAAGGGCCCCACGTCGGGTGCCCTCGGGGTCGGGGGTTCAGTGCCCACCGCAGTCATCGGAGTTAATACTTGGTATTTACCTATCGACCTCCCAGTCCAGGGGACAGGAAGACAGGAGCTTTCACTCTGCCACAGACAGAATGACACTTGGAGGTGGAGGGAAGGGCCCAGGAATCGGAGACTCCTTTCCGCTCTTCCGCTCTTCCCGCCTTTAAATATTAGGTTTAAATAAATATTAAATAGAGATAAATACATCGGGTGGGTAGGGTTTTGCTCAGGGCTCGGCGAGGTGGCGCAGGACGCGGAGGGCCAGCTGCAGGAAGCTCTGCAGGTTGGAGGCCACCAGGACGCCCCCTGCCCTGCGCTGGAAGGCCGAGGTGAAGGTGAAGGTGGGCACGGTGCCCTGGGTGGCCTGCACGCCAGGGGCCATCCCCAGGTCTTCCATCTGTGGGGGGGAAAGGACAAGATCAGCCAGCAGGCCCTGCCGAGTGGGCATGGCTGTCACATGACAAATGCAAAGGCCTGATGGGTGGTGGACGAGCACATGGCTGAGGTGGAGCCAGGGCCTGAACCCAGGCGTCTGGAGCTCCAGTGATCCCACTCCTGCCCTCAGCTAGGGGAGCGTGGGAAGGCCAGCAGCAGGAGGGTCCTGGGATGGGGCGGTAGCTCCCTACATACAGCCCGCCACCCCCCAGGTTGCCAGCACGACCTTTAGGGACCTAACATTTGCCCCTCCCAACCGAGGCTCACCTGCTGCCAGATGTTGGTGGCAAAGTCGGTGATGTCCAGCTGCAGCATGTCCAAGGTGGGGCCTAACTCGGGGGAGATTCCTGCCAGGGCCTGCAGGAGGCCCTGGTAGAGGAAGAGGCCACCGTGGAGCTGTCCCAGGCAGCCTGTCTGGGGAGACGGAGCCGGAGAGTTAGGGGGTGCCGCTGGGATGCTCCCCTCAGGGCCCCAGCCTGGAGCCTGGAGGTGGGGCGCCTTCCAGATCATCCTTCCCCTCCCCGCCCTCTTCCCCTTCAGTCACTCACCAGCTGCAGGGCTTGGCTGGAGCAACTGCCCAGGGGAACCTGGGGGATGCCCAGAGAGTGCCTGAGCAGCACCAGCTCCTCGGGGTGGCACAGCTTGTGGGTGGCACACTGGGGACGAGAAGGATGCTGAGTGCAGGGGACTTCATAGAGCCACACTGTCCCCCCACATCTCTCTGAGGTCTTCCCCTCCCTCCATGTCCTGCCAGGCTCCTCAGCCCCATTCTGCCCTCCACTTCCATCCCAGCACGGTCCCTAGAAGGTTCTCTCCCCAGTTTCTTCCTGCCTTTCAGGGCTCCCCTTCTCCTACCTTCCTTCCCTGTCCCCGTGCCTCCCCTGTGCTTCCCTTCCCCTCCCTCAGCTCTCTCCTCGGTCCTCTTTCCCCGACATCCGCCGGGCAGGGCAGCGTGTGCGCCCTCCCTGCCTGGCCGCCAGCCCCTCACTCACCAGCCTTTCCTGCATGGCCACGACATCAGCCTGGATCTTGCGAACTTGCTCTAAGCACTTGAGCAGGAAGGTCTCGGGCAGGGTGCGGGCAGGGCCCAGGGGAGTGGCTTCTCGCACTGTCCAAAGTGCGCTGTGCCAGAGGAGCAGCTGCAGGGCTGAGAGCGGGCGCATGGGGCTCAGGAGCCGTTCTCTCCACTCCCACCAGGGCCCCTTTCTGGGGGCTTAGGGACCACCAGACCCTGGGCCAGTCCAACCCCCCTCCCCTGCCCCAGGCAGGCAGCCCCCGCATCCTGGGCAGGACACTCACCTATCAGCTTCATGGGGCTCTGGGCAGCGGGCTCAGCAGAGTCTGGCTGGGTCTGCAGGCTCGGGCTTTGTCAGGGACCAGCTCTGGAGGGCCTTTATACAGAAGCCCATGGAGGCCCGGGAGGAAATTACCTGCGACTAAGGCTTAGTAATAACTTCCCAGGATTTATGCAAATTTAGTGTCCAGGACAACGAAGGGGGGGTTGAGACAAAAAGCCGTTTGCGAAAGTTTTGTGAAATTGTGGAATCCCTGATCCTTCTTTGACGTCGGTGTCCCCTCAAACCCTCTTCCGCCCCTTAGCCCCACCCAGGCCTGAACTGCCCCAGAGTGTTTGAACAGAGCCCAGAACAAAGGCTGAGCCACCAATCAAAAGCCTTGGAGGCTGGAGTCAGTGGGGTCAGACTGCTCTGAGGCTGACCTCCAGGCAGCCCCACCCGCTCTCCTGGCAGACCTGCGGGGCAGCGCCCTTTGCCACTTTCCCTTGCGATAATCAAGCCACCTGCTCTCTGTCCCTAAATTCTGAGAGGGAAGAAGTTAGTCGCCCCCATTCCTACCCCCCAACTCCCACTAGGCTGCCTTCCTGAATCCTCCCCTGAGAGGCCAGGGGCCAGGGGTTAGGGACATTAGGGTCTTGCCTCCCGACCCTCCGCACAGTTTTATGGCCAGCATCCCAGGCTCCTGTCCTGCACTGGTTAGCTGGGAACTCCCCAATCCCCCCCGTGACTCATTCCTTTAAGCCCCTGGAATCCTGGCAGAGACCAGAGGAAACCGGATGCCTGTCCTGAATGAAGCAAGACCCTTGGAGGCTCTTGGTTCACCTAACCCTGCCCCCCCCCCGCCCCCCCACCTCCCTGAACAGTGTCCCAGGCTTTGGAGTTCAGGGTCTGGGACACGTAGCTTCCCAGGCCGGGTGCACTGCCAGCCAGGGTGCGTGTGCTGCCCCGAGGGGGAGAGGGCTGGGGGTGAGAGAGAGGAGACTCCCTGGCTTTGAATCCGCAAACCAGGCCATGTTGGCACTGGAAGGAACCTTGGAGACAAATCTGACCTCAGAGAGCTTAAGTGGCTTGCCAAGGAGCAGCACCCAGATCTGCCCTGTGAACCGGGCCAGAGAGGGACGCGCCTGGTGCCGGGTCATGGGTAGCAGAGCCAGAGTTACAACCCGGACCTCTGCCTCGGGCCAGGCCGCGGGCCTACCCAGGGCAGTCCGGCCAAGCACACCAAGGCTGTCCGTCTCTGTCCCAGTTTAGTCTGAACTGTGCTGGGGACAGAGGCATCAATCTTCACCGGAGGAGCGGGTGTGTCTCTCTGGGTGAGGTCATTTCTGGAACAGGGGTGCCCCCTGGTGGTCATAGCTGGCAGGGTCTTCACCTGCTGATCTGTTCACATCCTGCCTCGGGGCCCCTGTCCTGCGTGGAGCAGGCATCGGCTCCCCACCCCCACTTTCAGGTAGGCATTTTGCCACCATGCACTGATTGGAGCCACATCCATGGGGTCGGGGGCTGGGTTTAACAGCTGTAGAGGGCAGGGAATTCACAGGAACAAACCTGACCCCTAAAACCTCCAGAGAGTTCAGCCCGCCTCGGCCAGTGTGCAGAGTGAGCAGCACAGGCTATACATCGTCAAATTCCTCCCAATAAGCCTATTCGGCGGGAACGAGGACCCTTTCCCCTTTGACAGAAGACAAATCTGACCTCAGAGAGCTTAAGTGGCTTGCCAAGGAGCAGAACGCAGGTCTGCCCTGTGCCGAAGTCTTAAACTCTTAACCATCACGTCTGACCAGCGTTTGGTCTTCCTCACTCATGCCCTGGCCAGTGCTGGACCCAGACTTTTATTTTCACCTGCAGTCCAAGTGTATCAGATGTTTGGTTTGGAAAAATATGTGAATTCTAAGAAGGGTGGACAGAATGGTGGAAGGACTCCAGGTCATGATTAAAGAAAACAGGCTGTTGCATCTGGGGAAGAGGAGGGGCTGTTGTGTGGTCTCGGGGCCAGAAGGGGACCAGAAGTGGAGCCACAGCCAGTTTTCAGCTCCACAGAAGGAAAGTGCTGCCTAATGGTGTGAGATGTTGGAGGATGAGTGGGCTGCTTCCAGAGGAAGTGATCCCTCCCACAGGGAGAGAATCTGAATGCTGGCTGGCAATCATGTCAGCCCCCTTCTCTTACACTTTTGTCATTTCTTTTTTTTTTTTTAAGAAAAAAAAAAGATTTTTTATTGATTTCAAAGAGCGGGAGCGGGAGAGAGAGATAGAAACATCAATGATGAGAGAGAATCACTGATCACCTGCCTCCTGCACGCCTTCTACTGGGGGATGAGACCACAACCCAGGCATGTGCTCTAACTAGGAAGTGAACCGTGACCTCCTGGTTCATAGGTCGACGCTCAACCACTGAGCCATGCCGGCTGGGCTACACTTTTGTCATTTCATCCTATCAACCAAGAGGTAGGATGTGGATTATTCTTGTAGACAAGGGATGGCCTCGGAGAAGTGAAGGGCCTTGCCCAAGGTCACCGTCAAGGGAGGGTCAGACAGATTTGCTTCCCAAGCTCCTGTGGCTCCCATCACATCACCTTCCTGTCCAGATGGCTGTACTTCATGGATAATGGCTCAATCTAGACTTCTGCCCAACTCAGGGGAGAATAAAGACCAGGCAGAGGGGAGAGAGGCGAGAGCTTGTCACTGGCCACGGCTCAGGCTGAGCTAGACCAAAATGATTTTCTGGCAAAGGGTCTGGCTCCAGAGACCCCGAGTTATTCATCCTTCCAAATTCCCAAAGGCTTTCCCAGTGCCCAGAGCGGGCCAGCAACTTCCCCTCCTCATCCTTCCTGCTTTCCTCTGGCACTGGGTGTGGAGCATCCGTATACAGGCTCTGGAGTCACTCATTTATTGCAGACTTGGCCAGTGGGCCAAGATACGTACGTCCTGAGTTAAGAATGGGTTTTCCATTTTTAAATGATTGGGTAAAAAAAATCAAAATAATATTTCATAACATGTAAAATTGTATGAAATTCAAACCCCAGTGCTCATAGACAATGTATTTGCATATTGTTTATAGCCGCTTTCAAGAAGGGCGGAAGTGAGTAATTGTCACAGACCATATGGCTCACTAGCCTAAAAATGTACTATCTGGCCCTTTAAGAAAGCTTGCACGCTATGTATACGGTAACACGTGTGTAAGGAGACAGGCAGAGATGTTCTTTGCAGCGTGGCTTGTAATAGCAAACAGATGCTCACCAACGGGAATGGCTGAAGAAACGGTGGTCCATTCATACCACATATGCCTCCCTGCCGGCCCGACAATCTCCGAGAGGAAAGGAGTTTTATTCCATTGAGTTCTCAGTGCCTGGAACAGTGCTGGGCTCGTATCAATATGATCAGACCTCAAAACCAATACCGAGTGAAAAGAGCAAGTTACATTCATGCGATACATCATTTACAAAGATCTAAAGACTCAAAACAATACTATAAATATTTTATTGATTTTAGAGAGGAAGAGAGAGATAGAAACATCATCGATGAGAGAGAATCATGGATCGGCCGCCTCCTGCACGCCCCCCACTGGGGATCGAGCCTGCAACCCAGGAATGTGCCCTTGGCCGGAATCAACCCAGGACCCTTCAGTCTGCAGGCCGACGCGCTATCCACTGAGCCAAACTGGCTAGGGCAAAACAATACTATATTTTGTAGTAAAGGTGTAAAAACATTGCTAATACTTTTACTTGGATTAAAAACGACACAATAACAAAACGTTAACATTTATTAAATGCGGGTGGAAAGGACATGGGTGTGGAGAGCGGCTACAGCGTTTGGACAGCTTCTCAGACTAATGAGAGGGCGAAGCCACGCGCAAGTCCCAGCACAATGGCAGCCAAAGGCTATGGTTGTAAGCTTGACCGTATGGTCCGAACCTGTGGTCCCACGTGGCTGAGTGATGTGGGCTGCGGGAGGTGCAGGTAAACAAAGCTTGATCAGGTGCATGTAATCGAGTGGATTCGCAATCCTTGAGAACATTGTAAACAGCTTGACCACGCCCTTACTTTGCCTCGTGGAATCTGGCTATAAAATAAAGACTCGGCCTGCAGGGCGTGGCGCTATCTCTCCATCAGAGAGGGCAGCATCCCACTTACCCCCAGCTTTAATCTCTTGTCTGTCTTTTCTAACCCTTCACCGCTCCCCATTCCCCGAATCAGGTGGACCCATGGCCGGTTCACATGGGGATTTGTTATGTTATTCTTTGTATTTCTCTGTCGTTTTCCAATTAAAAAAACAAAACTGGAAGCTGGACAACACAGTGGCCTCTCCAACCATAAAAACGACCTGCTTCTCCAGGGAAAAAGCCAAGCTGATGGGGATGAATTACAAGACAGTTCCGGACAGTTGAGCAGACAAGGTGAGCAAGAACCAGGAAATCACGGCAAATGACTCCAAGTCTACCCTCTCCACACCGCTACCAAGTAAAGAAAGGGTCTGAGGCAGAGTTTAATTTCTAGAAACAGTTGCGAGGGTGGGCATCATCAGGAAGACTTGTAATTCCCATGAGACGTGCTAAGCAAGAGCCTCAGCAGCTGCGTCTGTCCTCTGTCCACACGTCCCCTCGTCAGACACTCAGAGAAAGTCACTCTCAGAGGTCAGGAAAGTGGTCGAGGGCCAGGACGGCCTCGTGGGGACAAAAGCTAACCAACCAGATGCTAGAGCCACAGACAGGCTGGGAGAAGGCAGCGCAGCCTGGCGGAAGGGAACCTGATCTTGGCATCTCGCCGGCAGTCACGTCCCACCTGAGCCTGTCCGGGCACCCGGCATCGGGAGGGACATGCCGGGCGCTCACCGTTAGTCCCCCGCCCCATTCCTCCTGGAAGGGAGTGGAAGGTCTGCTAGGTTTTCGAATTGGCCTGGAAGATGGGGAAAGGATTAGAATCCTTAAAATAAAAGTTTGGGCTCTGCCGGTATGTCTCAGTTGGAATGTCCTCCCAAGCATCACACGGCGACAGGTTCAGTTCCTGGTCAGGGGATATACTCAGGTTGTGGGTTCGATTCCTGGTAGGGGTGTGTGCCGGAGGCAACTGATCAATGTTTTTCTGTCTGTCTCTCTCTCAAAAAAAAAAAGTTTGGACAATGGAATAAAAACATCTTCCACAGAGACTTTGGGGGAAGTGCCATTTCACAAAGCAAACGTTTTTGAACTTTAGTACAGGGGGAGGTGGCAGCAGCATAAAGGAAATGGGCAATGCCAAAGCACTGTGACCAAGGCTGGGGGGGACCAGGAGCCAAAGCCAGGCGCCTACAAAATGCCTTTCATGGAAATTAGGGATATTGGGGGATGAAATTCCAAAGTTGGTGATGAATACAATGTCCCTTTTCCAACAAACAAGACTTTCTTGAACCCAGAGTGCCAGCCCCTGGGGAGGCCCTGGGAAGAGAAATGCCCCTGCTCTTAAGAAGTAACCAGTTGGGAAAGTCTCTCACCCCAACTCCCTTTTCAGGAATTATTTGGTTACGGAGTGGTCTGGAAGCCAGGGGGTTAAACGGCTGGGAAGCCCAGGGGATGTGTAGAGTATCCCTCCAGGAGTAGGGTGAGCAGCAGGAGAGGAATTCAGAAAACCCCAACGCATGTTCAGTTGACAGAACTTGGCAGGAGCAGTGTATGTGCAGCGATGACCCAGGGGCCAGCCATGGGAGTAACTCAGATGCCCCACAGGGAGCCCTGCTGTTGGCGGCTGAGACGGAGGCCCAGGCTGGCCATTCCCCACCATCTGCAGCTGGTAGAGGTGGACTGGGGACCACAGTGAGCCCCCTCCAGCCTCACCTCTGCTCTCAACCTGCGGTTGCCTAGAGGGAGACCCTCCTCTCCGCAAACCTCCCCTGAGAGTCAGACTCGCCTTCTCTTTGATTCCATTGAAGTCTAGATTCCTGTTAGAGCCAGGAGGTCACTGAATCGAATCCTGTCAGATGTGGGGAAGGAGCCTGAGAGGTTTAGGGATTTGCCCAATATTTTGTCTCTTCACCCTGCCCTTGCCTTCCTCATCTCCAGCTGTGGTCCTCAGATCACACCTGGGGCTAAGACCCCAAGACCAAGAAAAACCCTGTGCCTGTCAACAGTGCAGGTGTGAGAGCAAGCACAGTAATTAACTGATGCACAAAGAGCTTTGGAGAATTTTTTATTGTTTAAAAATCATAATTGAAGCTTCAAAAACATACAATCCAACCCACGTCCCAATTCAAGTCCTCTACTCCCTGGAGGAGAGCACAGGTCTTTTCCCTCCCACCTGATGCCCACACCACTAGCCAGGACCCTGCCCTGGGGAGGCCACCTGCCCGCCCTTGGCCCTCCGTGTGCTAAGTCACGGGCTGGGGAGGGGCCCTGGGGCGAGGTGGGGGTGACAGGCTCTCTACATCCCCCGACCCCGCCCCACAATACGCAGTCTGTGAGCTGTGTGTGGGGAAAGGGGCCAGTTCCCTGGGAAGGGGACCCCGAGGGGAAAAGATAAAGAGCCAGTCCCCACTCACCCCACCCCTCCCCAGCCCCCCAGCTCAAGGGAAGCTGTCGTCATCATCTTCTGCCATTTCCTTGGCAAACTCCAAATCCTGCTGCTCTCGCTCTCGTCGTTCCTGGGGAAGGAGATGGCGTGAGGGCTGTGCGGCCTCTCTCACTCCTCCAGACACACCCCCGGCCAGGAACTGCCCAAGCTTCACAGCTGCCCCAGACCTTCCAGAAACCCCTTTCCTTTCTGTAGGGCATCCTACCTCCCCGTCTTCCCCACAGCAGAGGGCAGCTTACCTCTGCAGACTCCAAGTCCTTGTTGTATGATTTGGGAGGAAACCTCATGGCCTGAAGCAGAGTAAAGAGAGGAGAGCAAGATGAAGTGGCGGCATTAACTTAACACACATTTATTGTGCTCCTTCTGTGTACCAGCACCAAGACACAGTAACACAGGCTATTTAGTCTCCAGGTTAGTACAGCGGGGGAGTCGGGCATGGGATGAATTACTGCAATACCATGTGGTCATGCTGAAAAGAGAATGAGGAGACTCTGGGGTATAAATGACTAACCTCTGGAACGGGCAGGCAGGGGAACGGCAGTGAGGAATGGGCTGGTTGTGGGAATGAAGGGAAAGCAGTCCGGACAGAGGATGCAATGTCCGGCCTGAGTTCAGTGGGGGTGCAGGGGGGGAGGAAAAGGGGATAGGGGCCCTGGCCGTTGTTGCTCAGTGGTTAGAGCGTCGGCCTGTACACAGAAGGGTAGTGGGTTTGCTTCCCAACAAGGGCATGTATCCGGGTTGCAGGTTCGATTCCCGGTCCTGGTCAGGGAGTGTGCAGGAGGCAACCAATTGGTGTGTCTCTCTCACATCCAAGTTTCTCTCTCTCTCCCCCCAACCCCTCCCTTCCACTCTTTCTAAAAAATCAATGGAAATGTATCCTCAGGTGAGGATTAACAAGAGGGAAAAAAAAGAAAAAGAGAGGGGCACAGGGAAAGGGGGGGGGGGGTAACGCTGTGTTGTGGAGCATGGCTTTTGCCCAACTGCAAGCAAGGCAAGTGATACTCCTGGCTTCCAGCGGGAGGGAGACCAGGAACAAACACGGAAGCCAACAGGCCAGGCGCCTCACTCAGTGCCGACACGGGCTAAGGGCTCACAGCCTTTGGGGACTAGATTCAGCCCCGCCTGCGCACAATCGGGACTTCACTAAGCGCCTTACGACGGTGATTTCATTTAATCCCATCAACCCCGTGAAGCAGGCAGGGCAGGTAATAGCTCACTATCAGCTTCACAGGGGGAGAAACAGAGTCCCACAGAAGGCAAATGACTCCAGTTTGGAGCCAAGTCTAGAACCCTGAACGGCGAGTCTCTGTCCTCCTTGGCAACTAGACCCCTTAAAAGCAACAGAAGGCGCTACGGCCCCACAAGCAAGTTCTTCGTCCCCGGAGGCCCCGTCCTCACAGGGACTTCACAGAGACGGCTGGGAACGGGGCCCCAAACCACACCATCTTCTCCGAGGCGCCCACATGTACTGGGTGCTGTGATGCTGCCAGCCGGCGCCTGCAGCCGAGCGCTCCTCACCTTGACAGACATGTTGTGGATGTCGAGGCAGAAGGAGATGCGCTGGTGGAAGGCGAGCTGGGGCTCCCGGGTGGAATAGATGTCGATCATCTCCTTGGACTGCACGTAGCCCTTCTCGTGGTTGATGCTGGCCTCAATGACGCCGTCCCGGATGGCCTGCGGCCCCAAAGCGAGGGAAGGTCACCAAAGAGCCCACCCATCCTCTCAGTCCCAGAACATCTTGTCCCATCTCTGACTTCCTTACACTCTCATACATTCACTCACATACACACTCTCCGGCAGCTTCCTGCAAGATGGCACGGCTCTACCCACGCCCCCCCCGGCCCATTTCCTCCCGCTCCCGTCCCCTGAAATGAGGCAGGAAGGTGACACCCGCGGCCCTGGACAAGCCCCACCTTGGCAACAATGAACTCGGCGTCCTCCGGGCTGTCCAGCTGCAGCTTCTGGGCGATGTCAGCCAGGGAGATTCGGGAGTAGGAGAGGCTGATCATGCGCACGCCTGGGGGGGAAAGGAGTGGTGGGCGGGCAGAGCAGACCCTTCACTGCCCGCGGACACCCACGGGGTTGTCCCTGTCCCTGGGTCCAGGCCCCTCCGCCCCGATGCTCACCTGTCTTAATGACGTTGTGCCGTAGCCGGATGATGAGGGTGTAGGTACCATCTGCTTGAAACTTCTCCCCAAACTGATCCAGGACCTGGTTGAACTTGGCGAGGTTTCCTGTCCTGACAGCTGCAGCGGGGAGAGGAGCAGGTCAGAGGAGGCAAAGGGACACACCCGAGGCCACAGGCCAGGGCTCTGAAGCTCTGGGAGGGGCACTGGCCTTACCTTGGGTCAGAAGGAAGTAGGGCATGAGTGAGCGCTTGAGAGACGGCTGGCGGAACTGCAGCCGGTCCGGGATCTCCCCCAGCAACAGCTCCACCACAATCAGAAGCTTGTGCACCTGGCAGAGTGTGACACGGGAACACAGTGGGCAGGGGTCCCCCCGGTGGAAGAGAATGAAATGGGGCTTCAATTCAGTCAGACAGCCTGGGAAAGGGGACAGCGGCACTGTGATTAGGCCACGGAGACAGGAGGACCCTGAGCCTGCGCTGGGCAGGGAGTCCAGGCTCCGCCTGTGGAGCCAGGCACTGGGAGCATCGGACCCTCTGACCACACTTGGCCCCGTGTCCTTCCATCCGGCCAGTCGGCACACACCCTGCTCTGAAGTGGCGATGCTCTAACCGCCCAGTACCTCGCATGCGACTATATTGGGAAATAGGCTTTGAAGAGGTAATTATGGTAAAATGAGGTCATATGAGTGGCCCCAACCCATATGACTGGTGCCCTTCTAAGAAGAGATAAGATACAGCCATGCACAGGGAAGACCATTCGAAGACGCTGGAAGAAGATGGCCACCTACAAGCAAAAGAAAGGCCCTCAGAGGAATCCAACCGCTGACCCCTGCCCTTGGACTTCTGGCCTCCAGGACTGTGAGGAAATACGTGTCTGCTGCTGAAGCCACCAGGCTGCGTTCCGTGGGAAGGCGGCCTGAGCAGCCTGAGACAGCAATGGACGCTGGTGAAGCATCCCGGGAGCAGCCTGTGGCTCTCACTATGGATGAGCAAGCTTCCAGAGTGTTCTGCCGTGGACTCCACGGTCACTTACAGCTAGCTTCTCTACTGTGCTCTTTACCCCATTCCTTCCCGTCTCTTCCAAGGCCCTGACCTTCCTGCTCAAGTTGGGAAGCTCCCCCAACTCTGCTTCTTTCCCTCAAGCAACCAGACCATCTCTCCCTGCTCCCTCACCAGCAGTCCACTGACCTCATTCCAGCTCTCTCTGCTCCTTCCTGCCACCCAGCTCCACCAAAGAAAACATGGAAACCTTATTCATCTATAGTGAAATCTGGCTTAAAAACACTGCTTTACCTTTCACCGTCTAGCCCCAGTATGTGGACACAGCCTCTATGTTCATCATTCATTTTTAGTGATTTTTACAAAGAACTTTAGTGTATGTCCAGTATTGTAAGCAATCTCACATTCTGCACATGTACTGTATGTGTCTGAAAAGCCATTCCTTTGAGAAAATTCTGCCCATCTTTCAAAACCCAGATCTTTAAGATCTCTTTAATTATTTGACCAAAGTCAAACCTTCCTTTCTATAAACTTCTGAACAGAAAACAACCGATTCTCCTGTCACACTAACCTAATCATTTTATTTTTTTAAATATTTTTATTGATTTCAGAGAGAAAGGGAGAGGGAGAGAGATAGAAACATCAATGATGAAAGAGAATCATTGATCAGCTGCCTCCTGCAGGCCCCCTACTGGGGATCGAGCCTGCAACCCAGGCATGTGCCCTTGATTAGAATCGAACCTGGGACCCCTTCAGTCCGCAGGCGGACGCTCTATCCACAGAGCCAAACCAGCTGGTGCTCATTGTGTGTTTTCAATCTGTTCTTTCAAGGGCACTAGGGCGTTGATAGTGTGTTAAGTGGGAGCAAAGGCTCATATGTAGTTGGGAAAGCGGAGTCCAAATTTGGCTACGAGGCCTCAAGCCTTTCTGAGTCGAAGTTCTTTATGTATCTCTTCCAGGGCAAATACCATTTCTTATCCTTCTTTTTTATTCCTCACAGTGTCCTAATACCAAGGCCAGCACTCAAATAAAATAAAACGAAAAGCAAACAACCCTTGGTGACTGACGGTTCTCGGAAGGGTGGGTGGGAGGGGGGGAGTGCAAGGCTTCTCCACCAGAATCAGCCACCCTTCTGATTTTCTGGGGTCCCTGGGCACAGGCGACACTGCTCCCAAATGGGCACCTAAGGGACCAGGGAAGAGCCAGCGTTTTCCCAACAATCCATGCCCGGACTGGAATGACCACAAGAAGTGCAAGGAATCGGGACACTGTGCCAATCTGCCAAGAGCACTCTGAACGTAAACTGCCAGAGGTGCAGGTGGCATCTGCTGAATGTGCCCCGAACAATGTTGGGCACAGGCATCCGATGCAACCTCTGGGATAATGAGACTAAGGAGCCTTCCCTGGCCCCCACACAGGGAAGCAGAACTAAGTTATCAGAAGAGCAAGTAGCAAAGGGATGAGAACTGCTGCTCACGGTCTGTTTGAAGCCGACAGCTGTGTGCTGAGGGGCCTTGCGAAGGGCATTGGTCATAGTTCTCCGGGCCTCTGAGTATTCCAACTGGATGGCTTTGATCCGCCCTGGGTGTGAGAAGAGAAGAGCGGGTCAAGAGAATGGCACCATCCAAGCCCCCTTGCAAACCAGAGTGCCAAATGGGTCTCTCTGCACCCAGTGCACCAAATTTTTAGAAAATTGGCACCAAGTAAGCCCGAGGCACCTCCTGGCTTGGGGGTTGGGCCCCCTGCTCACCTGTGTAGTAGAGGTACCTCGCCCACTCATTGTTGTTGGCCTGCTCAGGGAACACGGACTTGGACACCAGCTTCTCAGCCTGGTCGTACAAGCTGTAGTGCAGGTAGTTCCGCAGCAGGAGGTTCAGCAGGGTGGCCTGTCCGTCTGGGTCATGTCGCAGGGTGGCTGTCCGGAGCCGAGCGTGCAAGAAGCTGCAAGAGGAAACGAAAAACAATGTCAAAGGTCTCTTCAGGCTGCTTTCGACCTTCCTATTCTTTCTCCATTCCTAAGAACGTGATACAAATTGTTTTTCTGATTATCCACAGAATATTTAATGAACTATTCTCGGTCCACAGGAAGGACAGAACTCTGCTCTCAGGGAGTCTGCATTCTAGTGGAGGAGACAGAAAATGGTCATGATGAACAAGCGTATTATGCTGCATGGAGAAATCAGGGTAAGTGCAATGCAGAAGGTGGGGAGGATGGGGCTATGATTTTAATATGTTTTTATCGATTTCAGAGAGGAAGGGAGAGGGAGAAAGAGAGAGAAACACCATCGGCTGCCTCCTGCACACCCTCCCTGGGGATCAAGCCTGCAACCCGGCATGTGCCCTGACGGGAAATCAAACCAGGACCTCCTGGTTCATAGGTCGACCACTGAGCCACGCCGAAGGGCACCGCTGCAGGTTTTAGAGGAGTGAAATGTTTTCTAACCTGTCATCTACTCTTTAGCTACCAATCAGACCTCCCTTGATGTGGGGTGAAGGGAAGAGACTGGAAGGACAGTTCCTAACCAGCCGTGGTCATCTCTGTTTCTTCCTCTAATATCAGTCTCTCTCTGAACTCCTATATGGCAGGGCATGTGAAGGGCATGTGAACCACCACCCCCACTTCCTGCTGGGCACTTTACATCTACCAAGTCACAGCTCCGTGGGAGCGATGGACCACATCTCCGAACTAAGGGCCAAGACCGAGACCCGTGGCCACTGTACCTGCGCACCACATCCAGCTTGTCCAGAAACTCATAGACCCGGGCGTGGTAATAGTAACACTTTGCAGCCAAAAGGTCCAGGGCCCGGCGGTTCTGAGTGCTGATCTTCTGCATCAGATCATCAGAGATCTTCTGTGCCTGGAGAGGCAGCCGAAAGAGAATCAGTTCCTCAAAAAGTTAAACATGGAGCCATCATAGGAGCCAGTGAGTAATTTCCCTCCTAGGCATATATATCCAAGAGGGCTGGAAACATTTGTTCACATAAAAACTTGTACACAATGTTCATAGCAGCATTATTAATACCAAAAAGGGGAAATAACCCAAGTGTCCACACTCGATGAATAGATAAACCAAGTGTGCTATATCCATACACATTATTCAGCCTTAAAGATGGAGTACAGATACATGCTACAACATGGATAAACCTAGACAACATGATGCTAAGTGAAAGAAGCCAGACACTCTTATGGAAAATCCATGAGACAGATCAGTGCTTGTCAGAGCCTGGGGTGAGGGGAATGACTACTAATGTTGGGGTGATTCAACTGTTCTGGAGTTAGTGATGATGGCTGCACAATATTGTGACTATACCAAAAAGAGCACACCAAATTGTACTCTTTAAAGGAGATGAATTACATCTAAAAAACAACCAGTTGCAAGGAAAGGAAAAAAACCAGGGAATTGAGGAGTGGGACCTATCATTTCATTTTCCTTTTTTAAAATCTCACCTAAGGATATTTCCCCCCATTGATTTCAGAGAGGGTGAAAGGAAGGGAGGGAGGGAGAAAGGAGAAGAGAGAGAGAAACATCAATTGTTTGCCTCCCACCCCCAACCTGACCAGGGCCAGGGATTGAACCTGCAACCCAGGCATGTGCCCTGACCAGAATCAAACCTGCGACCTTCTGGTGCATAGGACGAGGCTCTAACCCACTGAGCCATACCGGCGGGCTGGACCTGTCATTTTTTGCGTGTGCTCTTGGGACAGTGGCTATGACTGACAAAGAAGCTGGTCCCAAGTGGAGGAAGTGGTGACATGTAATGTAATATCCAAAATGGAGTTGTTCAGACCCATAATAAGAGGCTACCTGCCCAAGCCAGTGTGGCTCAACTGGCTGCAGCAGCATCCTGTGCATGGAAAGGGTGCTGGTTTAATTCCCGGTCAGGGCACATACCTAGATTGCAGGCTCGATTCCCAGTGGGGGGCATGCAGGAGGGAGCCGACTGATGTTTTTATCTTATGATGTTTCTCTCTCTCTCTCTCCCCCTCTCTCTGAAATCAATAAAAACATATTTAAAAATAAAAAATTTAAGAAAAGCGTGAAAGCTTACTATGTACAGATTGTGCTAATTATTTATGATTATTTTACTTAATACCAACAATCTTGTAAATTAGGCATTGTTTTCCCCTTTCCCCACTTTACATACAACTAAGGGAAATTAATTTGCGTTAAGGTACAGCTGGGATTTGAACACAGGTCTTTCTGTCTCCAAATCTCCTACTTTTCCCCAAAGAACCCACTAGACTGGTATTGTGCCATGGCCAGGTACACAGAATGACCATTGCCAGCCCTTTGCTTGGTGCCCGAGCAGGAGTTGTGGGGTCTCCCTGACTGTGGGGTTAGGTGCATCCCCACGGGGGAGAGCCTGGGGGATGGTGGATAACCCAGGGACTATCTCCTTTTTTCACTGGAGACGATCTCTCCCGCAAAGCCCTGGCACTGCCGGGGCCACGTGGATCGCTCTCTCTGAAATCAGTACCTCCTTGTAGCGCTTGCTGTTCATCAGGAAGATGACCACGAGGAGCTGCAGGTAGGCCTCCACTTCCGGCAGGAGGGGCACCGAGGCAGCTTTTCCTGTCCGGGGACGGAACTGGAAATCCACCTCCGTGTCCATGGGCTAGGAGAGGACAGGCGTCACCGTGGGAAAGCTCAGTCACATCAGTCAACCAAACATGTATTAAGCGCTCACTATGTATTCAATTGAATGCCTAATACAGGCCAAGATTTTCCCAGGTGCTGGGGATAAAACATTAAAGATGACAGTCTCTTTCTAAAGGGAGTCAGGAGGATGGCAATACAATACATTAGAAAAGAGGGTTACAGGAGTGTAACAATTTTACAGAACGCAATGGGGACAGAAAGGATGATGCAGGACCTCCCATAGAACCAACAATCTTGGTGGCAAGTAAACCACCACACCTGGAACTACTACAAATTCTATCAGTCAGGGTTTAATAAAGTGACATAATTTAAGAGATGAGAGCAATAATAATGAGACAAAAAAATTTTGTGTGTGCGTGTGTGGAAACAAAAGAAATTTTGGGGAAATGTACTTATACATGGTACTTATTTTCAGATTTAGTCACCAAAACTGGAATAATATGAACAGATCAAAAAGTGACCATGTTGGGTGAATTTAGGGATATAAGGTTAAAAAACTTCCAGGTGGCCTGGGGGGTTTTTCCCCTTTCCCTGACAATAGATTCTTCATCATTCTGCTTCAAGGAATTTTCTGAGCTTTCACGTCTATGGAACAGACTGTAAGTATACAGGATTTTAGGTGGCTGAAGGTCAATGATGTTTTAGGGCAGCGGTTCTCAACCTGTGGGTCGTGACCCTTTGGGGATCAAATGATCCTTTCACAGGGGTCGCCTAAGACCATCAGAAAACACATATATAATTACATATTGTTTTTGTGATTAATCACGATGCTTTAATTATGTTCAATTTGTAACAATGAAATTGGGGGTCACCACAACATGAGCAACTGTATTAAAGGGTCGCGGCATTGGGAAGGTTGAGAACCACTGTTTTAGGGAGATGCAGGTGGCTGAAGGGTCAGGACCTGGACTGTGTGCCATGAATAATCAGGGCGATTTCACAATCAGAAAGGAAAAGGAGAGGCCTCTCCGGCACAGAGACCACCACCATCGAACTTCCTTCCTCAGCATTCGCTGTGTGCCAGGCACCACTCTCAGCGTTTACCCATACTCCTCCCCGGCCACTGCCCCCAGAATCTGACCATCACATTCAACAAATGAAGAAAACGAGACACAAGGAGGTTAGTTACTTGCTCAAGTCCCACAGGTGCCAAATGGTAGAGGTGGGATTCAAACTGAACTCCACCTCCAAACCCTGTGCCCCTGACCCCCCTTCACCCGCCCCCCATAGTGAGCCTCAGAGGCGGAGAGGTGGTGGCACCTTCTCCTCGGACAACGGAGACGCCCTCCGAATGGAGGAGAGGTCTGTGTTGGGGGCAGCAGGAAATGAGTTTGGAGGACGGTTCCTGATTCCAGCTCCCGTCCCTGACTCGGAAGGATGACACTCCCGGGCAGAAGGACGGTGCCCTGGGCCATGGGTATAAAATGGGTGCTTTGCTTCATTTCTCTGCGGCAGCAGGTGACAAGACAGAGCTTCAGGACGCGCCTGACTCACTCACCTCTTCCAGAAAGGGCAGCAGGAAGTCGCGAGTGGCACTGTTTGAGGTGAAGAAGCCATGCACGGCCTTGTACAGGACATAGTGGTTGAGGCGGCGCGATGTGGAAGGCAGCATCCGCAGGGCCCTCAGCACGTAGCGAGGCTCCTTGCCGGAAACGGCCTTCTCCAGCTGTTTCACATGCTCCTTGATGTCTGTGAAGGACCAGGGGAAAGATGTTACTTCCAGCTCTTTCTATCCCTCCCTACCCCACCCCACTCCAGGCAAACAGTTCTAGGGAGCCTCTTACAAAAGGGCAGAATATGGCCAATCACCTCTTTTGCCCTAATAGGGTTCAGCAATACTTATGGATGCCATACGGGGATTTTAAAACATCACCAGGTGCCAAAGAAAAATAAAGCTGGGGTGGGGGAAGGGGTAGAGAGAGGAGGAAAAAGCAATGATGAGAAACAAAACCAACCCATGGATATTTATCAGATCTCTAAATAAGAGAAGACTTTCTAAATGTAAACAGTGGGAGAAATCACACACACACAAAACTGATGAATTCGATTTCAACACAAGAAAAATATCTGCAACAAATGTGACCAAAGATGCTTATTCTTGTTCTACAAAGACCTTGCATAAACGATTAAGGTAACCATGGGGCGAACAGGACATTTCTGCCGGTATAACGTAAACCAATACGTTTTTCTGGAGAATGCCTCTCCAAAACCTTAAAAACATTTACCCTTTCGACTCAGGCATATTGATTCTAAACTGAAGAAGAAATTAGAAAGGTAGATTAAAAACTTGGGCAAAAGATGATTGCTGCATAGCTATTTATAAAAATAAGAAACTGGACACACTTCAACGTCCAATAAGGAAATGCAAGCAACTAGCAGTTTCATCACCTCTGCATGCTTAGCACGGGGTGCTGGGCCACATCCATCCTATGATATAAGGATAACAGCTGATATTTACGGAGGGTTCACTACGCGTTCGTCGTGTGCTAGGCGCGGTTCCAAGCATCTTCATTTTCACAACAACCCAATCAAGTAGATACTCTTACTCTCAGGTAAAGAAACTTAAGTTTTGAACTTGTATTCTTAGCCACTATATCAGGTAGTCAGTACATGTTTCTGGAATACGTACACTGAATGCTAATGCCGGTGGGTGTGTTAAATAAAAGCACACCAGGTCACCTTATTAATTTATGCCTGTTCCAAACTATACATATAACTCGATCTCAATTATAGGAGAGCAGCTGAAAAACTCACAGGAAAAAATGTTAATCATGGTCGGTCCCCCTCCTCCCCCCGCTACACTTCAGACTTCTCATATTTTCCAAAATTTCTACAATGAACACGAATCTATACTAATAAAAGGGTAATATGCTAATTGGACTGGGAGACCTTCTGGACATAGCCATGGTGCTGAGGCCGAGGCAGAGGCAGTTGGGGCGATCAGGACAGGAGGGGAGGGCAGTTGGGGGCAAGCAGGCCTACAGGCAGAGTGGTTAGGGGCGATCTGGCAGGCAGGCAGGTGAGTGGTTAGGAGCCAGCGGTCCAGATTGCGAGAGGGATGTCCGACTGCCTTTTGTGGGATCGCGCCTAAACTGGCAGTCGGACATCCCCGGGGAGGTCCCAGATTGGAGAGGGTGCAGGCCGGGCTGAGGGACCCCCCCACCCGAATTCGTGCACTGGGCCAATAGTTACTTTATAGTAAGAAAGTGAAGTATTTGTCACAAACATGAACATACTCAGTAGGTAATGCCAAGGCAGCACCTTTGCTACTGGCTATCATTATTTCAGGTAAAAAGTTCGTTATTAGATGCTAAGCCCATTAGAGTGGGAGCTGATGGTCAGCACCCTCTCCCCCTCCGAACACCAGCCAGAAGCAAAACTGCGCTCACTTCCGTGTGTCTGAGCTAGTGTCTCATGCACTTTAGAGAGAAAACCCAAGACATCGTCCAGTCCCACTTGATCCGAAACTGGGGAAAGAGCAACAGGCTCGGAGGGAGAGGGTGAAATGTGGACGCGGAGGAACCAGAGGACGTGGAGGGGGTGGGGGCCAGCGTTCCGCGTCTTCCTGACCCCTTTACACACACAAATACAAACAATGGTTCTAGAGGGTCAGTCGTAGACCCCGGCGCGACAGAGTCGGGATGTAAACGCGAGTTGGAGGGAGGACCGAGGAGTCCACACACCCAGGGAGACCCGTCCTAGGTGCAGTCCCGGGCGGGTGGAGGTGTGTGGCGAGGGAGGAGTCCTGAGCCCGGAGTAGCTGGGGCTGGGGCTGGGAGAGTCGGGGCAGTGGGGACGGGAAATCTGGGGGGTCGGGGGGAGCGATCCTTAGGAACCAGGGGTGGTGGAGGCTGCGCTGGGGTCCCAAGGAGAAGCTGATCCTGGCACGTCCCCGGCCCAGACTTTCGTACCCTCCAAGGTGATGGTGTCCAGCTCCCGCTGGGAGTGCTCAGCCGCCGTCGCCGTCTTCCCGTCAGCCTCCCCCGTTGCCCCGCTACCCGCCGTCGCCTCCTCTTTCATCTCCACATCCTGGGGGGTCGGGGGTACCGGCGGTTCCTGTTCCCCTCCGCCCGGCGGCGGCTTCGCCTTGTCCGCGCCGCGGCGCCGCGCGGAGCCCTCCTGCTTCATGGCACACGGGGTCGCGGCCTAGTCCGGGGACTGAGGCCGGGGCCTCGCGTGAATCCCCGCAGCAGAGAGCAGGAACCAAGTCGGGCCTGCACCCGAGCGCGGGATCGCTACGGGCCGCACGATGACGGAGCAGCAGCACAGCCTTTCCCAGCGCGGAGCCTGCTGGGAGACGCCAGGCCCACTGGGCCGAAGGCCGAGTCAACAAAGGGGAAAGAAATCAACAGCCGAGCGCAGGATGGGGGCGGATCTTCGAGGGCGCGGAGGGGAGGAGCCTGTTTGGGTTTGTGGCGCTTGCTTGGCAGTATTTAAATGTTGATTTTCTTCTGTCTTCCTCCGGAGTGCATTTCTGTGCTTGTCCACGAGGGGTCCCCACAGGCTCCAAACTGGGTTTCATCGGATTCGGCGCCTCAACGAGCGCGGAGTGCGGAGGCCCCGCCGGAGCTCGGTGCGTGATGACGTCACGAGGAGCCGGGCGGGTTCCTGCCCAAACTCTCTCTGTTTGCCCGCTGCTGAGTCGCCTTCCAGACCCACGAGGCTCACGTTCAACGGCTGCCCAGTGCGTCCCGCGCGAGGGAAGAAAAGCTGCGAACGAGGGAGGTGGAGCTAGGCTGTTGGGCTTAAAATAAAACCGAACCATGGGATCCAGCCTTCCTTATCAGGTTTTTAGCTAACGCTGAAAATGAGGCATAAAACCCCTGCAGCCTGGGAGGGAGGGTGGGGGTAGAGCGCGTTTGCGTACAGTCACTCCAGGGTAATGAAGTGTCGGGGTCCACTCTGTATGGCCCGGGGCTAGTGCATTGCGGGGTGGCCTGGTAACGCATAGCTGCAGAATGCAGTCTGCTGGAGGCTGTGCTCCGCTGCCCTGTGTTGTGAAGGAAAGAGGCTGGAAGCCCCTCCTGGCAGAGGCTTCAGGGACTCCTTTGGGGCGCCTGTAGGCATCCAGACAGTCACTGTAGTGAAATAGGGAGCAGAATAATGGTGTACCGGAGAGCCTGAGACTCCCCCAGGGGAAGGAAATTGGATCAGAAGTTCTGTCCACTTATTTTACAAAGGAATCCTTCAGTGATTCTGCAGGAGGTGGATGCATGTTCTAATTTCCTAAGACAAAACAACTTCCTACCCTCTTGGAACTTTTTTTTTTTTTTAATATATTTTATTGATTTTTTACAGAGAGGAAGGGAGAGAGATAGTCAGAAACATCGATGAGAGAGAAACATCGATCAGCTGCCTCCTGCACATCTCCCACCGGGGATATGCCCGCAACCCAGGCACATGCCCTTGACCAGAATCGAACCCGGGACCCTTCAGCCCGCAGGCCGACGCTCTATCCACTGAGCCAAACCGGTTTCGGCCCTCTTGGAACTTTTATCTCCTCCATAAACGGAGGCCCTGAGTTTTAGACCAGGTCAGACACCCCCAAGACAGTCTAGCTGTCTTGTAAGGTCCTAGAAGACAGAGAATATGTTTTTACTATCTTCTTTAAGTTTATGTATATAGAAAAAAATTATTTAAATTTTTTTTAAAGTATTGATTGATTTTAGAGAGAGAGAGGAAGGGAGAAAGAGAAACATCAATTTGTTGTTCCACTTATTTATGCATTTACTAATGACCCAGTGCACAGATTTGTGCACATTGAAAGGAAATTAATTAGAAGGTGGCTGGCGGGGCAGGGCTGGGCGAGAGGGGCCAGACACACCCTGGAGCCAACTACCAGGATCCCTCCCCAGTGTCTGCAGAGTGAGCGGGGTCCCTCCAGCAGGTAGGGTCCCTTGGCCTGGCCTGCAGGAATTGGGCCGAAACCAGCTCTCCGACATCTCCCGAGGGGTCCCAGAGTGCGAGAGGGCACTCTACAAAGTTGCTGTCGTACAGGGTGTGGAATGCAAACCCAAGAGTGCAGCAAACCAGATCGGGGCCGACAGTGCCCCAGCAACAACATAGCCCACGGCTGAAGGTGGAATCTCACGGCCTGCGAGGAATCGGGTTCCCTCCTCTCTGATTTCAGGGTGCGTCACCCAAGAACCTCCGCTGCCAAGTCACTGCAGCTCGGCAGCTCCTGCGTTGAGCATCTGCCGCCTGGTGGTCAGTGTGTGTCATAGTGACCAGTTGGACGGCGGGAGGGACACTTAGCATGTTAGCCTTTTATATATATAGAAGATTGGTTGATTCTTGTATGTGCCCTGACCAAGGATCAAACCTGCAACCTTGGTGTATCCAGACAATGCTCTAACCAACTGAGCTACCTGACCAGGGCTTTACCACACCCTTTTCATACTTTTGTACCAAGTAGCTCATGCACTAAACAGCCACTTGCTAAATGGAAAAATGTGTGCTCCAGTTTTAGGGAACATGCCTTGACCAATTCTTCCCTAACTATCCCCCTTCCCCGTAGGGCTCGGGAATGGATAACAGGACTTTTGAGTCATCACTGGAATAAACTCATTAAAGCCTCTTCATAACGCCGTATCTGTAACTGCAGGTGGGCGAGAATGGCAAAGGAAGAAAACAGGTGAGCTTTGTTGTTCATCTTTACGAAGTTACCCTTCTGGATAGTTAGGGTGTTAGCTCACCTCTTTATTATGTTTACATCATAAGATTAGAACAATCAAGTCAGCAGATAACTACTCAGTACGTTCTTGAGCAATAGAGTGAGGCCTTAGAAGATGCCCCAGAATCGGGGAGGATGGCTTAACACAAAGTCTTTGGCAGTTGATCATGAATTCTTGGTGAGTGAGGGAACTAATCAAGGCAAGGGGTGCCTAGGAAGGGGAAGAGTTTGACTCCTGGGGCCAAAACCTTGGAGAAATTATTCCACCCATAAACCATTTTAAAAGGGATTGGTGAAAGATATTAAAACCAAGTTTCAGGCAGAGGAGGAAGGTATAAATCTGGCAGTTTTATGAGATTGTAATATCCATGTTAGCAAATCCATATGCAAGTCCACCCGTATCACCTCCTCCCACAACCACCCTAAACTGAGAGCAGAAGAGGAAAAGGTGAAATCAGAAAATAATAGCACAATTTCTTTTTAAAAAGTTTTTGGTCAATATATATATTGATTTCAGGGAGGAAGGGAGAGGGAGAGAAAGAGAGAAACATCAATGATGAGAGGGAATCATTGATCAGCTGCCTCCTGTATGCTCCCCACTGGAGATCAAGCCCGCAACCTGGGCATGTGCCTTGACCAGGAATCAAACCTCAACCTTCTGGTTCCGAGGTCAATGCTCAACCACTGAGCCACACTGGCCAGGCAGGTATCTTTTTTTTAAACACCTATTTGCATTTTAAAGTTATTTATTTATTTATTTTTAGAGAGAGGGAGAGAGAGAGAAACATCCATTTGTTGTTCATTCATTCATTGATTCTTGTATGTGCCCTGCCTAAGGATTGAACCCACAACCTTGCCATATTGGGACAGTGCTCTAACGAACTGAGCTACTTGGCCAGGGTCTATCTGCATTTTTATCCAATAAACTTGAAAGTTGTCTTAGTCTTGTTTTGGGTTTGTACAATGTATCTCTAGGTTTTTGCCTTTCCCAGTCCCTTAACTGAAGTCCAGAGGGCTCCAAAGGCTCCTCTATGAAGACACGCTGCTTTGATGATATTCTCACTTTAGAATCTAGATTCCACATTCTGTACCCTTATAGTTCTTCCCTGAGTACTTCCCAGCTGGCCTGAGGACAGTGTAATAGTATTCATGTACATATGATCTATATGTAGTGTGGTAATGCCTATTTTCTGACACAAGTTAAGACTTTCCTTATGATAGATTCTTTAAAGAAAACACCAAAGACATTTCATTCAAAGTAAAATATTTTCCATTACTTCCAGTGAAGCTTGATTTTTAAAAGCACAAGATTGAGGGATTGGGATAGGAAATTAATTAATTTTGGTTTTGCTGAAATGATTCATAATTTTTAAAATTTGAGTGTTTCTACTCTCAGAGGACTTAAGCATCAGCGGATGGGCTCAGTGGGTAGCAGTGCTACAGGGGCAGGAGGAGATAGAGTTGGTCAAGTGGAAATTGGTTATCGCGGGGGATCGGCTAGGGTTTCCATCATCTTCAGCCTGGTGGCTGTGAAATGCCCTTGGATGTTAAGGACATAGCATAGTAAGGCGGGGGAGGCATTAGGGAAGCAGGAAGCAGATGGAAAAGGCAAGTTAGGAGGCCTTGGTCAGCAGCTGCAGGAAGGAGAGGCCAGCGTAAAGGGCACAGAGGTGGGGGAGGGTGTCTGGGTCCCATGTGTACTGGGGGCCCGATCTCTGCACTTCCAGGCCGCTCAGCCCCACGAGGGCCTCTGTGAGGATCAGTTCTTCTTCCCCAAGGGAGGAGAGCAGGTTAGATGGCAGGGGAAAAACACCCTCTTTGTCCTGCAGGAAATTCTGTTCCATTGTGCTCTCCACCTGGAAGGAACCAAAACAGCATGAAAAGAAAGAACTGGAAACCTCCTTTTCTTTCTCCTAACTCATAAAAACCACAAAGATGCCTACCTTTCTCTTATTATAACTCTTTTCATTACATTATATTACAACTCCACCTGGGCCTTTTTTTAAAACATTGATTTTAGAGAGAGGCAGGGAGAGAGAGAAACGTCAATTGAAGTGCCCTGACCTCAATGTTCCCTGATCGGGGATCGAACCCGCCACCTTTTGGTGTATGGGACGATGCTCCAACCAATTGAGCCTCACTGGCCAGGGCCCATCTGGAGCTTTTAACAACCCTGTACAGAGGGCAGCTCATTTATTTTTAGCCCCATTTTACTCAGAGACATTAAAAGATGTGTTCACATCACTTGGCTAGGACTAAGCAAAAACAGAGTGTTCTGTCTCTCCTCCCACGATCAGGCTGAAAAACCCAGATAATTGCCCAGACATCTACTCTTCCATCTCTAGTTGTGAAATAGCAAAAAGGAAGAAATGGAGGGAAATGAGAAGGGGCATGAGGTGCTGGGAGAAGACAGAGGCCCTCTGGGATGGTTCTGTCATGAGGCTGCATTTGTGTCTTTCCCCTGGTTCTGGCTGACTCCCTCCCAACTCTCCCTGGTGTCTGCTGCTGCTTCTCACAAGTTTTAGTTGCACAGGCAGGATCTTCTTCTCCATGGATTTCACCAGCAGCTTCTGTTGGGCTTCAGTTAACTCTGAAGAAAAGGGCAGAGGAAGAGATGTGTGTTGGTGGTGCAGAGGGAGCTACAGCTCCACGTGGGTACCCTGCCAGACTTTCAGCGTTCATTCATTCATCCCCACCCACAGTTGAACGCCTGCTCTGGGCCAGGCACCTTTGCTGAATATGTTCGGTAAAAATGTACTCCCTTCACTCAAGGAACTTGCAGTCTAGTGGAGAAAAACCAAGGGACGCGCAAATACAGCACACAGTGTGAGGGGAGCCATAGCTGAGGGGTCTGCTTTGGCCTTGGCATTTGATGGCAGACTTCTTAAGAGAACAAACATCTCAGCTTATACCTGAAGGACCAGAGAATTCTTTTAAGTGGGGGAATGTTTCCTGCAGAGCGAAGATGAGAATTCAGGGGGCAAGATCAGAGGATGTGACCCCCTGAAATGAAAGCTAACAAATATCGATAACATGTGATGGGATTAGCTATGTATGTTATGCCAACCCCTGTTAGCAAGACCAGGCCATCTTCTCAGACTATCCAAGGTGACCAAGTGAATCCTTAGGCATGAGACCAATTTTTAAAAATGTAGATATAAGCTACTTCATTGTGCTATAATTTGCCCGGCATTCATTCATTTACTTATTCATTCATTCAAACATTTGGGAATTCACTCAGTGATTCATTCCTATCACCAGAAGGGTGTGTAAATGAAGGCCGTATTCCTTCCTTACCTGTTAGGGCTCCAAGGAAGTAGAGGATGGCGCCCATAACCTCCTTGGATATGAGGACATCTCTTGGGAGTGCCTCCAGCGTCACTTCATGTCCTTTGTCTAGAGCCCCTTCAAGCTGTGAGGAAAGGTGCGTGAGCAAGATAACACGAGGAAGGGGCCCAGCACGGTGTCTGGCACATAATCCCTGGACATGTGTCAACTTTGTCCGATTTCCAGATTTCTTTTTCAAGGTATCAAGTCCTGAAAATATCGGACTGACTTGGGTTCCTTGGTTCCTGAGCCTTACATCCTGGAAAGGAAAGTTCTAGCCCCTTCCGAGAGAGGGCCTGCTGGCCTGCTGCCTCCCCTGTCCATCAGGAAGGAGCATGTGCCTTGGAGGAAACTGCACTGTTTGTCCTTCTCCAGAGGCACCAGGGCAGCCGGGGGCACCTGGCCAGCTTGGGGAAGGCATCCGCTGTCACATCCCCTGGCCCCTGATCACCTTCTGCCAGTGTCAGCCCCCCCTCCCCCCAGCTGCACCTGCACCAAAAACCCTTCTCCCAACCCCCTTCCCCCCCACACACTTCCACTGGGACCTCACCGTGAGCTCCAGGTCTTGGAGCTCCTTTTTCTTTCCTAGCAGTTTGCTGAGGGCCGCGAGCAAGGAGCTTTGTCCCACGTGACTCAGCTTCTCCACTTCTTGGGTCTCTCGTTGAATCTCTTCTTTTAGTGTCTTGAAGTCTTCATGCATCTCCCCTGTGGGGACAGTAAACGTGGCAAACAGGCGGCTCTCCACCTGGCACCCTCCCCACTCAGTCGGCGTTCTCCCTGCAGGCTCCTTCACACCCTTCGCAGGTCCCCGTGCTCTGCTCCCAGCCTTAGCCTGGCCTCTTGTTTTTCTTGACCAAGGAATGCAATTATGAAGTTATCCATTAGCCCTGACTTGAGATGCATATGTGTGTATGTGGGGGGGAGGCAGTTAGGGGCGAGGAGGGGCCCAGGACCCACAGTACCATCTAAGCCATAGTCATTCCCCCTGAGCTCCCAGGCCCCACCAGGGAGCAGCAGACAAGTGCCTTCCCTTTCTCTAAGACTGGCTAAAAGCTGAGAAGGAAGGTCTATTTCCCCTTCTCCTGAGTTAGTTGGCAAAGAAGAATGATTCGTGACTGAGTGAAGGCCAAGATGGGACTGCTCCTGAGATCCGTGGGTGGGTCTATAGACAGGGATGTGAGTGGATCAGGGTTGGCTTGAACCTTGGCCTGACCCTGTAGGGACCTGGCCTCCTAGGAGCATGTCCAGCCTGCTTTGGAGAGATTGGCTTCCTGGCAGTGGCGCCAATCCCCACGACCTGGGACCCAGCACTTGTCTCCCCCTCCCTCCACCCCAGTGCTTCTCCCACACCAAAGTCTTGGTAGAAACTCAGAAAATTCCTTACCAACATCGGATGCCTGGATGACTGAAGGAGAAACAAAAAAAACAATGATAAGAATGTAATCTTCCCAAACATAGCCATACCCAGGTGATGAAACATTGATGGGGGGTTAGGGTACCCAGCCAGGCGATGAGGTTTAATAGGGGGTTAGGATAACCAGCCAGTTTAAGGATACTCTTGCCCCATTCATGGGAGGCAGGACCGGGTCAGGAGAAAAGCTAATGCAATGGGAAAATGGCACCTGGATTGAGCTGTCAACACTGACTCAGCTGCTTCCGCCCCAGGTGCTGGGCGGTGGGTGGAGTTGCAGAGGTGTGTGTGTGACAGGTTAGAGCTACTAAGGCCCTCGAGGACAGCGGTCTGGTCCAAGGCATCAGACCACCTGGGCATCTCACGCACAGACTTTCCCTTTCCACTGCTTGTCCCTAAGCTATTGGAATTTCTGCCATGTTTCAGGGACAGTTGTTTGGTGAGATCTGCCCTGCCATGCTCCCTGTCGGTCCCATGGAGAAGGAAATAAAACAACAACTGGAGTTTTAAAATTCTGAGTCAAAAAAATTACAGTGAAATGGCAGGAAACACTTACGGATGAGCTTCTCCTCTTCTGGCTTTCCTGAAGACAGAAACAATGCATGTGTGTCAGCATAAAGCCTACTCATGCCTTTTAACCTAGAGCAGTTGTCAAGGCAGCTTCATCAGTGATCATTATAAAAACACACAGAGCCATGCCAGCTGGCCAGCGTGGCTCAATGACTGAGTGTCGACCTATGAACCAGGAGGTCACAGTTCAGTTCCCGGTCAGGGCATAGCCTGGGTTGTGGGCTAGATCCCCAGTTGGGGGTGTGCAGGAGGCAGCCCATCAATGGTTCTCATCATTGATGTTTCTATATCCCTCTCTCTCTCCCTCTCCCTTCCTTTCTGAAGTCAATAAAAATATATTTTAAAAAATCACACACACACACACACACACACACGCACACACGCACGCACGCACGGAGACTGTGTTAGCTCAGTCTGCCCACACTCTGAGAACACACACTGTCTTCGTCTTATTTCTGCTTCCAAGTGTGCCTTTCAGTCTGTTTCTCTGTCCCTCTTGGGTGGTACTCATAGGCCTTTGTCTGTCTTTCCTAGAGTTCAGAATAGATACTTTTAGGGGAAACAAACCCAGGGGCTCCTTGGCAGGGGGTTTTGGTGTGTGTGTGCTATTCAAGGGCACAGTCTTAGCAGGTCATGTCAGGGGCCGGGCAGAAGAGTGGGGAGCCAGAAAGCAATCTCACTTACCTCCAGGAGGGAAGGTCTGCATGCTATCATTGCAGATATGTGGGATCTCTGTAAGGAGCAAGAGAGGAGAGCAGGGACCTTAGACAGCTGCCCCGTGCCCCCTTCTTTCTCTAGTCTCACGTCTATGGCTCTATGGAGGGCTGGGAGCCTGCCCTCAAATGCCTCGCTGCATCTTCGGCTCCTCTCCCTCTTGCTAGAAGGAATCCTTTCCCCTCTGTAAGTCCTTTCCTGTGATAACAGTATTCTCTCTCTTGCATTCGAGTACTGGTATCTGGGTCTGTTTCCTCCACTGGCCACAGGCTCCTTGAGGCTGATTGCTCTCTGCGCCCTCTCCCCCGAAGCTGATGCAGTGCCTAGCACACAGGAGACTCTCGCTCAGAACCAGGAGTCCCTTCACTCTCTCTCCAGGGCAGCCCCTGCTGTTCTGTTCCTTGAAGTCGGACCACCACACAACCTTCTCGTTCACTAATTCCCTGACATTGCCACAAGAGGGGGCCAGGACTTAGTATTGGTGCAGGTCATTCTTGTCTTGAGGGGAGAACACGCTGGCGTCTACTCACCCCACTCATTCTCCCCTTTGACCATCAGCTGTCTCACTCGGAAGGCCAGGATGCAGCCCTTGGGGATGGTTACCGCCTCCTTGTGGTTGATGGATCCCTAGGATTGGACAGTGAGGATCTGTGAATCTGCCGAGATCCTGAGTATGAGACACTGGAAGTGGGGGTGAGGGTGCAAGTGAAGGGCCAGTCTGAGGGCCTCTGGGGAGACAAGAAGTTGGGAACCTTTCATTGGTGTCCCTGACTGCCTTTCTACCTGGTCCAGACTCCATGGAGTGGGCTTCACAGCTCCTCTGCCCATTTCCACAGGTCACCCCACTAATGATGTGCGTCTCCCTTCCTGGCTCAGACACAGGAAGGAACTGGGCAGGCCTGCTCCATCACCTGCCTGTGCATCCCTGTCCCACCTTAGGACCTCCATCCAGGCCTTGGTTCCTTCTTCCTCGTTGCAGTCTGTCCCTGGCTCACCTCCTTCAGGAAACCTTCCATGACTAACTCCTACTCCCCGTTCCAACTCATCCCTTGAATGTTTATACAAAATAGACAGAGGTATCCAGAACATTACTTCTTTACATGGAATTTTCCAACCTATGTGTCTCCTCCATGAGACAGAACAAGGATGTCTCTGTGTAGATGGGGAGCACCATGAGGATATTCCGTGACCGTGAGTTTCCCCTTCTCTGATCGATCCCTGTGGCATGTGGCACAGGGACCCGCCACCCTGGGCGCTATTGACCAGAGGCAGGGTTCGCGTCGGGCCAGCGGGGGACTGGATCTTGAAGAGCAGGGAGAAAGAATGGGTCCTGGTTGGGCACTGATGGGGCAAAGTCAATGCAGCCTCTGTGGAGAGGCTGACTGTGAGAGAGAGAGGGGTGGGGGGAGGGAGGGAGAGAGAACCAAACCTGTAGCCCCAATGGGGCGAAGAACGGGAGGGAGAAGACGCCCTCCGCCTTGCCGGCTCTCTCTAGAGTGACCTCCTGCACAGTCTCCACCACCTCCATCACCACATACAGGTTCTCGCCTCGATCTCGCATCTCTTTCAGGAACGGGTGCTCTGCTTCCAGCTTCCTGTGGCAGGAGAAACAAAGGGAATCGTCCGGAGCTTCTCCCCGCCTGGGCCCTGGCCTTCCCTTTTCTTCTGTCGCTCCCAGGTGCTAGGCATAGCGGTGTCATGTCAGGGAGAGAGTGAGGACTTGGAGGAAAGCCCGAGGTGGAAACCCAGATCCCCGCTGATAGCAGGGCAGCTCCTCTGGGTCTCAGTGGCCTCGTCTATGAAGTGAGGATAATGACACCTCCCTCCAGGTGCTGAGAGAGACTGGCCGTCGTCTGGCCCAGGACAGGGCCTCATGGTTGCTTCTTTCTCCTTTATTCCTTGGCCCTGGGCTGGACTCCCTTCCCTTTCCTCCCTGTTCTTAGCTCTGTCCATCTCCTCTAGGGCCCTTTCTCTCCATCTCATCCCCTCTCCTGCATTAACACCAGTTTCCCTCTCTACTTGCTTACACATATAAGCATGTCCTTTGATCTTGCTACTCCCTCCCACTGCCATTGTTTCTTTCCTTCACTTCATTGGCACTATGCCTATACCCACTGTCTTTACTTCCTCCCCGCCTTGGCCAAAATTCTTTATGCTTTGGCTTCTGTTTCTACTCCTCAACTGAAGTCACGACGACTTCCCACTTACCAAACTCAAAGACCTTTCCTAAGTTGGAGCAACATTGGGCCCTGCTGTCCACCCCCCCCCCCGCCCTCCCACCCCGCGAGATGCTATCTTCTGGCTTCTGATCACCTGGTGCCACCCCAGTTCTGCTCCCTTCTTTCAGGATTCTAAATCCTATCCATTCTGTCTGCATCACATTTGCCCTAAAATTTTATGTTGCCTAAGATTCTGTTCTCAGTTCTCTGCTCTCTGAACTCCCACCCCATTCCTATAGTTGTAACCTTTATGTGGCTGATCACCACATATGTATTTATCTCTTGACTTCTCTCCTGAACTCCAGACCCTCATTTTCAAATACCATTAACATTTATAAAAATTGAGGTCTTGTTGACATATAACACTGTACTAGTTTTAGCTGCATAACATAATGATTTTATATATGTATATATTGAGAAGTGATTACCACGATGAGTTTAGTTAACATCCATCACCACACGTAATTACAAATATTTTTTTCTTGTGATGAGAACTCTTTTACGATCTACTCTCTGTAGCAGCTTTCAAATATAGAATACAGTGTGGTTAACTATAGTCACTCCAAGTACCTATTGACCACTCTCACCTGTTGTCTCAGTGGGGACACGAACTCAAAACATCCACAATCTTTCTCTCCAAATACACTTCTAAGCTTGGTCTTCCTGTCTTTATTAATGTCATTACTTGGGTCAAATATCAAAGTCATCTTGGGGTTTTTATTCTTATATATTTATTTATTTCAAGAAAAGTTATGTATATATTTAAGGTGTACAACACGTTTTGTTATAGAGAAATGATTATTATAGTCTAATTAACATATCCATCTGACGGTTACCATTTGTGTGTGTGTGTGTGTGTGTGTGTGTGTGTGTGTGTGTGTGTGGTGAGAGCACCTGCAATCTGCTTTTACAAATTTCCAGGAAACAGTACAGAATTATTAACTGTAGTCCTCACACTGTACATTAGATCTAGATTAGCGTCGTCTTTGACAAAGCCCACTCCCTTCCCCTGGAGTCAGTCGGCAGGTCCAGTCCATTCTGCTGCCCCAGGGGTCTGGCAGCCATTCCTCCCTCTTCGTTCTGATGCGTTTCCCAGCTCAGGTCCTCACTTTACCTCTCTGATGGACAGTGGAACAGCGCCTTGCCTAGTCTGCCTGCTTCAACGGCTTCAAACCCCTGCCTCTTGTGCACTAACTAACACTCTTCCTCCATCTGGTTGGACTGATCATGACATACATCAGAGCATCGCCAGGGTCCCTCTGGTGCCTATGGGATAGTTGCATCTCCTTGAGCAGACACCTGGTTCCTGCATGTTCTGGGCCCACCCTAACCTCCCTTTGCTCCACTCATACCTCTTCATGGTCCCTATAAGTTTTGCGATTTCTCACCCACGTGCCTTAGTAATGCCCTTCTCTCGGCCCTGGATGTCCAATTTCTACTCATCTTTCAAGGCCTAGATCATGGGCTGCGTCCCCTGTGAACTCTGTCCTCGTTTCCCCCGCTAGAAGTCCCCCTGACCTGCCACAAAACTCAGACAAACCCCTCTATGGCACTCACCACTTCTTGCCTTGAATTCTAGTCACTGTTACACACTCTTCGCACACTCCTCGATCTCAAGGTTCTTGGACCAAGATGTTCTAGTGCACCCCAGCACCTAGTAGGGTGCTTTGCACTTAGTGAAGCTTTATACATTTTACTGGATGATTTCTCAAGCACCCCAGTCCTTCCTGCCTGCCTCCCGAGCCTTCACATGCTTCTTTCAACCACTACTTAACTACTTAAAAGTCAGTTCCCCTGTCAAACCAAACATCTGAGGTGCCCAGCATCAGCCTGGCATCTGCCACACCCCTTGTGCTGCTGAGGTAGCAATCCCAAGGGCTGCCCTGAGTGTGTGGGGGCCAGGCTTGAGGTAATTTATGAGAGCAGACTGCTGGCTCAAGCTGCAGTGCGGAGCAGTTAAGGCCCTTTTCTTGTAAAGTGTATTTCATAGAGTCTTAGGGTAGGAAGGAACCCTTGAGATTTCCATCCAACCCCATCATTTTTCAGGAAACAAAACCGAGGTCCCAAGAGCAGAAATGACTTTTCCAAGGTCATAGAGCAAGTTCATGTGAATACACTCATCCTCATATGTGTGTGATGGGGATGGGGGTGGGGGGAGGTGGTACCAGAGGCAGTGGAAGGACAGGGGAGTGGTTAGAAAGTGGCCTGGAGGCACCCATCGGCCAGAGCATCATCTTTAAGAGTTCCCCTGTGGTGATCTTTAACTCTGGGAGCAAGGCATCCTTTCCATGCAACACCCTACCCCACCCTGGTAGCCCCCTCCCTGCCAACTCTCACCTCTCCTGGTGCAAGGCCTCCAGGGCCTTGGGAGCCACACTGAGTGTCTGGACCTCCAAGGTGCTGCTCCGAGACAGCCCCGCAGTCCCCGTCACCTTGACTGTCCTTGGCACATCCACCTGTCCCTCCACTCGGGCATCCAGCATATTCTTAAAGGCAAAGTTCCCAGAGTCTGTTGGATCTGCAGGAGGGAGAAGATGAAAGGGGCTGGGCCGAGAGGCATCGACCCGCCGTCCCCCACCTCCCGTGAGCCCTTCGGGCTAGGTGACACCTAACCCCATCTGGGTAGGGGGAGCTTTGAGTCCTCCTCGTGGGCTCATGCCTGGGCCCCCTCCCTCCGTCCCAGCCCCACGCCCGAGGCTTACTTGAGGGGCAGCTGCCAGGTTCCAGCACGTCCAGGAGGGTGTAGTCGGTGCGCAGGTACCGGGCGCCCCAGAAGAGCGTGCTCTTCCGTTTCCTCAGCACCAGGCAGAAGGGGTGGAAGCGCTTGAAGTCTATGAGGCTGTCCAGGGGTGTCAGATCCCCTCGAGGGTTTAGCTGTCTGGTCAGGGCCCGGGTGACATTTTCAAACATGGTCATTGTCTCTGGGGAGGGGGAGGGGGGAGTCAGAGAGTGACAAGTTGGCAGACCAGGCCATGGGAAGGCCCCTGCAGAGAGATGCCTGGATTCTTGGAATGTCAAAGGATTCTTCATTTTATGACGAGGAAGCGAGGCCTCGAGAGCTGAGGCAGCTTGCCCAGAGCCACTGTCTGGCTAGAGAAGCCAGCCCTGCCCTTTCTCTGTCCAGGACTCATCTCAACCCACACACATTTTATTCACGAACTTGGAGCCTGGCTGGAGTGTTTCATCAGTGAGGGCAGTCAAACTCTTCTCACAAAGCTATGCCTGCCTCGTCTTCCCAGAGAAGAGCGACAGCCAGGACCAGGGATGCCAGGGGACGGAGGCAGCCACCACTGGCGCTGAGAGCCTGGGGAGGCAGGTGTCCTGTTTTGGGGGTTGGAGCCACTTCCCTGTACCCTTACCTCCCTGTGCCCTCCTGGCTCCTGGGTGTGGGAGCCACTGCCCTCCGGGGCCTGCCCAGCAGATCCAGGCATTTCAGTGCTCTTTGCCTTTGTTCTCCGTCTGCTTACACTACCTCCCTTCCAATCTAGAGCCACTAGCCATCCTTTAAGTCACCTCCTCTGTGATCTCTTCCCTCATCCTTTCAGACAGCTAGTGACTCCACCCCATGTCCCCAAAGCAGGTGTCCTTCTGAAACACCTGCAACCTCATGTTGTTATGATCTGTTCACCTGACTCTCTGACCTACTCTACTGTGACCTCCCAGAGGGAAGGAAGTGGCTGTTAGTCATCTCAGCAGCATCAGCACCAGGCACAGTGCCTGGCACAGACGTGGAGCTTGGCGTATGCGTGCAGAAAGAGGGGATGAACAAATGGATGAATGTGGCCCTGGGAGACACCAGCTGAGGTGAGAGGGCCCTAAAGATTGCGGGGCCTGCAAGAGCCTGAGGTTCATACTCTTAGGTGTCTGTCTTTGAGGTTCAAGTCCAGGTGCACTGGCTGGGCAGCCAGCTGGCAGAGCCACATTATCCCCGTGGGTGGGAGAGGCTATACCAGCTGGCCGGGAATTGCTTCACCTCCCCTGTAGGCACTTCGGAGAGTCATGGAAGCAGGAGGCAGCGCACAGATGTATGGGCTGTTCTGCCAGCCACATGAGCTCCCCTCCTTCCTAGGAGGGCCAGGATGGGGCAGGCAAACTCCCGGGCCAGCCGGACTTCCATGGGGGGGGGGGGCGCTCGGATGGCTGCAGTCTCCTCACCAGAGAGGTGTTCGCTCCCCAAGGCCAATCAGGATACCAACCCTCTTGGGCTCTCGGGGACTCCTCGGCCCTTCTTGACCCGCCCCTGTTCTTGTCCAGCCCCCGAACAGCCCCTGCCTTCTCCGCTGTCATCCAGCTCTTACCAGCGAGTGGTGCTAGGTCCTGTCGGGCAGCTGGGTGCGGGGTGCGGGCCCGGGGCTCTTGGTCTGTGGGTCGAGAGGGCGACTGTCCCTCACCAGGACAGGCTGCTGCTTTATGTGTCTGCGGAGGGAAGGATGCAGGCCTGCCCCAGTGACCCCACCCCTCTCCCGCTCCACTTCCGGGAGAACAGCATCAACCTGTTCCACATGTGTCCTGCCCCAGGCAGGTGCCAGCGTGGGTGGGGGGAGCCAAGGCCAAGAGAGAGGTGGCAACTGAAGGTCAGCGTAATGGGCTGAGAGGAGAGGAAAGACGGCACCTTTGGGGGAAAAGCAGTGGAAGTTGGTGCGTGTGTGTGTGTGTGTGTGTGTGAGAGAGAGAGAGAGAGAGAGAGAGATGAGGGAGGGCATCTCTGTTCTGTCATCATCACAGTCGTCAGGAAGCATCTAGGATTTATGATGAGACCTGGGGGGTCCGATAAGTGGATAAGAAATCTGTGTTTACAGATTCCAGCGTAAGCGGAGCAGCTGTAAAGCAGCCCTCCATCTTCCTGCTAGTCAGCCTGCCTATGGCTACCTAACGCCGTTTGTTTTAGGTACATGCGCGTGTCTACGGCGCTGCTAGAAGCATATGTCTGTGTAGGCAGAGTTGGTTTTCTGTTTTTCTGTGTTGAGCATCTCTGCTCCTCATGCAACGCTGTATATACACATACACACACACTTACAGGCAGAGGCATATGGAGTGAGCGGAAAACCCAAAATGTGGTGTCTGCTGTGAGAATTTAGATGTCTCACCATCGGTCACTCAAGTCTTGCTCTTACCTTGAATCCCTGCCAGGAAGGAATTTTAAAGGGGAACTTACACACCTGGGGAGGTCTCTAGATGATGCCTACAGGCCAGGCTCCTGGAGCACTGGGCTATGTGTCCATATCTGTGAGCACGGGTAACCTGACTACAACTGAGCATTTGTGCTCTCAGCTGGAGGCTCTCAGCATCACTCACCAAAAATGAAATGCAACCTTGGAAGCCATGAGGAGTAAGTTAGGTCTTTCCTGGAGGTTTTCTTGAGGGGATGGTGGTGAATGGGGAGATTAGACCACATCACGCTCCATAAAACTCCCTAAAAACTTACTTATCCACCTCTGTCCCAAAGTCTCCTTCAATACGGCAGCTCCTCCCAAATCTCTTTTCTCTGTATCTTACACCAAACAAGCACGTGCCCCTGCTGGGTCTCTGGCCCCTGACCCGTCATTTTGCTCCCCTTCCTCCCCAGGCCCTTCTCCAATACTTCCTCCTTCCGTAGCCCTAGCCATGACCTTAACCTCACACCCCTCCCCCGAGGAGAGGCAGGTAGGAGTTTGGACCTGTAGGAAGGCTGTCATTGGGTCCCTTTCACACCTGCACACGTATGTAGAAATGTGTTGTGTGTATAATATCCTGCCCATCTCTGTGTTTTCCTGGATTTTCACTTCTTCCTCTCTTTTTTAAAAATTATGTTTTTATTTTAGAGAAAGAGAGGAATAAAGAGAAAAACATCGATGGGCTGCCTCCGGCAGTGCCCCTATTGGGGATCGAGCCCTCAATCCAGGCAAGTGCCCTGGCCGGGAATTGAACCAGTGACCTCTCAGTGCAGGGAATGGCGCTCAAGCAACTGAGCCACACCGGCCAGGGCTATATCTCCTGATCAGTGCATTGATGTATATAGTCCTGGCCTGTGCAGTCTCCCATCCCTTAATCAACTCCCAAGTAGGCAGCCTACTCTCAACCCTCTCACCAGCCCACCATTGCCTCAGTCAGATTTTTGGGAATTCCCCCCCCCTCCCCAGTGTCCACTCTCCTCCAGCTGGCTGCAGGCCAAGATTTCCAGTCCAGCTCATCTTCCAGAGGGCTAGAGAACAGTGGTTTCAAGAAGCCACACATGTGCCTGCTCTCTCTGAGAGAGAGCCCAGAAGTCCATCTACCCAGCTCTCTCTCTCTGTCCCAGAAGTGTTGCTCCTTTTCTTTCTCTTGCCCTCATTCACGCTGAACTCTACCAGGCTTGTCCTCATTCTCTCTGTCCTGTCCCCACCCCACCTCTGACACATTGAACCATTCCTCAAATTGCCTAATGGTGTTCCAAGCAGGAGGCTTGAAGGGTTCAAGGCAGAGAGAAAAAAATATGGGCTTGTGGGGTCAGCCAGGTTAAAGGTCTTGTGCTTTTGGAATAAAAGCATCCATGTCAGGCTTGCCCTGTGCTGCTTCTCCCACCCATCCAGGTTGCTCTGTCTTTTTATAACACCCCCCCCCCGCCCCCCTCCCCATAGTCTTAGGGAAAGTCCACAGAATCCCTTTAGGGTTTCTGTTCCTAAGATGCTGGTTTATGTTCCAGGGAATCTGGGGACATATTTTAAAAATATATGTCTTATTGATTTGAGAGAGAGAGAGGAAAAGAGAGGGAGAGAGAGGAAGGGAGAGAAAGAGAGAGAAGGAGAGAAACATTGATCTGCTGTCTCCTGCACATCCCCCACTGGGAATCAAGCCCTCAACCCAGGCATGTGCCCTGACGGAAAATTGAACCAGTGACCTTTTGGTGCATGGGACGTCACTCCAGCAACTGAGCCACACCGCCAGGGCTGGGACATATTTTAAATTGTGCTGGAAGATGTTTAAGTTTGACTAATACGTAAGAACTCTTGTAAGTCCATTAAAAGTGACTTACTGAGGTGGTGGTGCCTGGTGCAGATCAGGTGGCAGGCTTGCTCTCTCTCTCCCTCTGGTGGTCAATCAAGGGAGGTAATGGACGATAATCACCCCTGAAGTGCGCTCAAAGCTTTTGGTTTGGGTGTGGTTGCTGGGCGATGGGGATCCAGTCAGGGAATTGACTTAGGGGGGGACGCCCCAGCCAGCCGTTCTCTGGGAACCTGACTGTCTCCCAGAGTGACCCGCGGAGTGCTCTGCAGACTCCGCAGACAGACATCGATGTTGGGACAGGACTTTACTTCCTTACCATTTTTCCTTTTTATGACTGTTGATTTTCTGCTCAGCAAGGGGCCAAAGAGGAAAGAGAGGGGGGTAGTCTACTGGAGTTCAGGAGGGTGGGAGGAACTAATCCTGGCAAGAACAGGAAGTAGCTGGCAGTGATGGGGGAGAAGGTTCAGGAACGTACCTGTAAGATATGGAGCCCACTTGCAGGATGTGGGATGGCTGGAGTATTTGGGGGGAGTTACCCCTCACACAGACATACTTCTGTATCTTCTCTGAGTTTAAGAAGATGAAATAGTGAGAAAGGAAAACAGGCTGGAATGGAGGGGTGACTGGTGGAGAGGCAGGAAGACTACTCCCCAAGGTCGCTGAATTTTACATTTCCCATGGGAGGCTGGAAGTTTTGGGGTGCAGACTGCATACTGTGAGCTCTCCTTCCATGAATGAACTTCTTTTCTGAGCAGAGTAAAACCCCCAGACTCCTTTCTTATCCCTTAAAAAACGTTGAGATTTCTCCGTAAATTGGAGCCCATAACATCTCCAGACTCCTTGCCGAGCAGACACTGTTCAGTGTCTGTGACACTGACTCAGCTCGAAGTTGTGCTGAAGAACTGAAGTGATAAACATACCTGTTGAGCTCGAAGCATGTCAAACTCAGCATCAACCCCCACGATGTCAGCGCCCAGCCCTCCACTGCCGTCCTCCCGCAGATGCGGCTGGAGCAGGGGCTGGTCCTCCTGTCCACTCCATGGCTTTGCTCCTGGGCTGTGATAGCGAGGCTCTTCTGCTAGGACAAAGCCCCCCCTCCCCCCATCCTTGTTAGAGAGACGGGGTCCCAGATGGAGCTTTTGAAGCTCTGCCTCCAACAGCTCTTGGAGCTGAAATGCCTCCCCATTTCACCATCTCCCCCAGGCCCGTGCCAAGCTCCACTCTGCTTCCCCTAGCCCTGGGTGGGGATAGCCAGGTGCTGTTGCCTAGTCCCTGAAGGAAGGAGAGTGTGGCACAGCAGTCCCAGAGTGATCACAAGGCATCAGCACCCACATGGAGAAGGGGTCCATCCCCGTGTGTGTCAAGGCTGCGGAGTCCCTCCAGGGCCTGGGTCACCTTCAGCTTCTCACCCCAGAAGCCTCTGACCAGCTTGAAGTGAGGACAGAAGCGCACTGCCTCCCCTGGAAGAAATTCTCGTCCAGGGTGGTCTCCATCTGGACAGCAGAGAATACATGTCACAGGATGCTTAGCATCTGCGGGGGGAGCCGCCAACTTCAGAGGCGTTCTGCAGTAAAATGTGAATTTCAGCCCCTGCCCCCCATCCTTGACCTCTCTGCCCATTAGTTCTAGAGTCGAGCAGAAATGAGCACGGATTAGGAATCTGGAGACCCGAGTCTCTGGAGAGAGCTCTGCTGGGAGCCTGCGCGTGGCCCAGGAGAAGTTTCTTCTCTCTCTGGGCCAGCAAGCTCGTCTGGAGGAAGCGGAGCTGGGTGAGCTCCCGCACCCCCTCTAGTGGTCAAACTCAGTTTTACCATCGTTGTCATCCTTCGACCCTCAGACGCCTCACCCGCTCTGCGGGTTGGGGAAGGAACCCTTTCTCAGGGACATGGCAAGCAACTGCTGTTGCTCCTCGTTCAGCTCTGCGGTGGGTAAAGAAAAGGAGACAGCAGGAGGGGCAAGGGCATACTCTCCCTCTGGCGGGCAGGGCATTGTAATGCAGCTCTGGGAGCTGGAACTAACACGTATGTGTGTATGTGTGTGTGTATGTGTGTGTGTGGGGGGGGGGCGGGGGGGCAGCATATGCACTCTTAATACTCCGGGAGAGAATGAGAGAAGGTTCCTTGAAAGATGTCTCCTCTTTCTTTTAGGAAAAATAGATGAGGAGGAGGTGGGCTTGCCCCTCTTGCCTTTTCCTTGGAGGAGGGGACGACGGGGTTTGGACGCTAATTGACTCTGCCTGTAGCTTGGTATGAGAGCCAGCTTCACGGGCATGCAACCTGTCGAGTTGCACATGGCCCCATGCTTGGTTTAATGCTGAATAATTCTTAGTACTTTTTAAACAAGGAGCCCTGTATTTTCATCTGGCGCTGGGAACCCGTAGATTATGTTGCAGGTCCTGCTTGTTACCATTGGGCCTAACCCATTAGCCCCATCTGGGGCCGACCCCATGCCCACTCCTGACCCCACCACGGAGAGCCCCCGGCAGGTAGCGGACGTATCCAGCCAGCACGAGATTGGGTTTCCTGGAAATCTCCCGCAGCCATTGGAGGACTGAGTCCCCGGGCCCACGCCTCGGACTCCATGAACCACTAGATCTAGGGCCTGACCCACTTGGCAGAGAGATGAGGAGTGATCAGCTAGCTACTCCTGCAGTTAGAGAAAAGGGGCTCCCTGGGAGAGGGGGAGCAGGTCTCCTGGTTCGGAGTGGGGACTCCCTTAGGAAAGGGGTCCAGTCTCTCCCTTAGCCTAAAGAAGACTCCTTGGAGCGGACTGCCTGCCGTGCGGACTGCCCTGCGGGCTGAGATGTCACTGGACCAGGAGGTCGGCCACGCCCCATCCAGCCACACCTCGCCCCAGCCCCGCCCCCAGCCGTCTTAAGCTCCGCCCCCAGCTCCCTTAGTCCTGTCATCACCACCCGCGCCCCGCCTCCGGCGGTGTCTGTCCCCCATCACTTTAGCCCCGCCCCTGACCTCCCCAACTTCACCCCATGCAATCCCGGTCTGTCCCGCAGCCGCCTAAGTCCCTCCTCTCGCCTCCACAACCCTAAGGTCAACCGGACAGCCTTCTCCTGAACTCTCGTCACTCCGCCAGGGCCCCGCCCCCACTGTGTCCTCCAGCCCCGCAGCGTCCAGTCCTTTCCTTAGAGGCCCGCCATTCCCAGGTCAGGCCCTTCAGCGCCAGACACCTCGTGTGCTCCCGGGGGGTGGGGGCCGGCTCAGGCCTGGACTGAGCTTTGAGTACAGGACAGTGGTGACCAGGACCCTCCTCACTCCACCGGCTCGACGTGACTGCACCCAGTGAGCCCCGCACAGAGACCCCTTCTGGGGCTTGGGGTCCTGTGCCCTTCCTCACGTACCCAGTCTGCAACCCAGGCTTATGCCCTTGACCAGAATCGAACCCAGGACCCTTCAGTCCGCAAGCCTACGCCCTATCGGCTGCACCAAACTGGCCAAGGCTGCAATGCTTTTTGTAAATACTTTTAATAACGCCCCTGCCTGCTGTCAGGCTGTGGTTTCTCACTGCTGTTATTCTGACTGTCTGTAATCTGCTTTTTGCTGCTTCAGATGTATTGCTTCTAACTTGCTGTAGGCAGGAAACCATAGTTCCAAAGTTATTAGAACTCTATGTAAAGTAAAATTTTGAAAAATTGGTAAAATGAATAGGTTCTGAGTAAGGGTTCCTGTGAACGAAGTACATGGGCCTTCGCTGGTGTTTGCTGTAGATGACCTTTCTGGGCTCCGGTGGCCCCTGTGCACAGCTTGTCACCCTGGCCGTCATCCCTGACGCACTAACCTGCAGGTCCCCAAGTTTGGGCACCATGACTCTCTCATCTTGGTGTCTGCAGTGCCTGCCACATAGTAGGAACTCATTGTTTTTCGAATGAATGAGTGGACCTGTGGCGGCCTCTCTTTTGGCAGCGTGGACGCCTTGCTCTGCTTTGTTTGCTGCAGTCCCGACTGGGGGCAACGTTCCTCCTAGGCAGGAGAGAGTCCCAGAGAGATGAAGTAACCCTGTTTCTGGTTGGAACTCCCTTAGCCTAATGGGGAGGCACAGTCCTTCCCCGCGGGATAAGCTGCCCGAGCTGCTGCCGGTTTGGATGCTGACATCCCTCACCCTGTAGGAGAGCTCAGCGTTGCACCCGCAATGTCTGCATGTTGAACCCAAGGCAGGAAGGGTGGAGCAGCCGGGTGGGGAGGCTTGGCTGCCTCCTCAGCTCCCTGGCACTCGGTTTGCTCTCTGTTCACTTCCTCTTGCGGAGAACAACTTTGTAGGTGCTTTAGTCTCCCTGTCTGGGGTATGTCTGGGTCTCATTAGGTTCAAAGCTCCAAAGAGAAAGAAAGCTGTTTACTCCATTAGCGTGGGAGTTCCCTGAGAGTTAAGTTCAGGTCGCTGCCACTCTGACTTAGGGGCTGGGCTCCCTGAGGGCAGTGTCTGCTGCTTTCTCCACTACTTCATAGGGCAGGAAGAAGCTGGTGGTGGAAGGGCTGACTGAGGGACTTCTTTCTTTTTTCAAAAATATTTTTTTTATTGATTTCAGAGAGAGAGAGAGAGGGAGAGAGAGGGAGAGGTAGAAACATCAATGATGAGAGAGATTCATTGATCAGCTGCCTCCTGCACACCCCTACTGGGGATCAAGCCCGCAACCCAGGCATGTGCCCTTGCACAGAACCGAACCCGGGACCCTTCAGCCCATAGGCCGATGCTCTATTCACTGAACCAAACCAGCTAGGGCGAGAGACTTCTTTCTTCCCACCTTTACACACAGCCTGCTGGCTCCAGGATGCTGCATGGGGAAGACAAGCCGGGGTCGGCCTCAGGCCTCCCGGGTTCTTGCTCAGAGCTGGGCCAGGCGTGCGGCTGGGCTCTCTTGGCACCTGTCAGCTTGCCCAGTGGGCAAGTACAACCCGCAGGTCAGGGCACTGAGGAAAGGGCTTAGGGGTTCAGTGACTGTTGTTCCAGGTGGGTGCATCTCTGCGTCTGTGAAGGCCTTGCTCTGTCCAGTCTCCTGTGATGGGCTGAGTTGGGGCTGTAGCCTCTGAAGCCCCCCTCCCACCAAGTTCTGACTCAGGGACCCCAAGTGGCTGGGGTGAAGGGGTCTTTCCCTGAGATGGGAGCCAATGAAGCATCTCTCCTGCCACCTCCCCAAGTTCCTACTTGCTCTCCCTCCACCTTTCCTCCCGTCCTTGCTCCACAGAGGGGACCCAAGGGGGTAACTGGTGGGATGTTTATTATCCAGTGCTCCTGTCCCATCCTGAGCTCACCGCTGAGATTTGGGGATAAGTGTCAGGGTGGGGAAACTAAGGCTCTGCAGACCTTAAAGGTTTGGTCTCTGCTGCGCAGGATGACAGGGCGTCTAGTGAGCCTGTAGGAATGGGCACCAATGGTAGAGGCACAGGGCCCCACCTGTTCCCCACCCTTCCACCCCCACAGATCTATGCAGTCTGTTTCCCAGAACCCAGCGAGACACGGTCCAGCCTGATTCCAGTAGGGGGTGGGTGAGCCGAGTGGGGCAGACTCTGTGAGTGCCAGGGGAGGGACTGATGGAGGGTTTGATAGGGAGGGGCCAGGATTCCAAGGCCCAGGCCAGGGTGTGGCTGGGGTGGACGGTCAAGGCTGCAGCCTGAACCTTCCCACACCCTATTCCTTCCCCACCCCTGAAGTGGGGAGGCCCGTGTCTCCTGAGAAAAGAGGATGGGTGGGGTGCCCCAGGTTTTCCTGACATGAATCAAATTGAGGCTTCCTGGATGATAGCAGAGCTCAGCCTTGGGTTGGTGGGAGGAGCCTCAGGGGTGGAGAGAGGAGGAGTGTCGAGGGGGGCTGCAAAGGAGACAAGGGGTTCAGGATGGGTCAGAGGGACCAGGGGAGGGGCCATCCAGTCTGCCCCAGGCTCTGCCCCAAGCTGGGGGAACCCTGGTTCAGTGGGTCTTATCTTCAGTTTCTACTGGGGCTCCTACAAGCTTTCCCAAATCAGCTGTTTTCTCCTTGGAGGCCGCATGGGCAGGTCACTCTGCATGGGGGCAAGGGACAGGGTGTGCTGATCCCTTTGGGCCCCTGGCGAAGCCTGTTTGGTGATAGGATCTCTCACATAGGCCCCTTGCTTCAGCCACCTTGATCTTCACCCTCTTCCTCCCCACCAGGAATTCTCTCACTAACTTTGAGCACATCTGGTTTCTCCTGCCCCCTGCTCAGACTCCCGCTGAGAGAAAAGAAGATTGCAAGAGGGAAATAACTTCCTCTCCCTTTGCTTCCTATGCCCCCTCCAGCAGGCTGGAGAGTGCTAGCCGATGACTGATGTCCACACATTGCCCTCTTCCCGTCCTCCCTCCAGGCCCCTCCATTCCTCATCCTTCCCGTTTGTCATCTTTAATTCATAGGCCCTGGCATTTCTAGCAGAGAGACTCTAGTGCCAGGAGCTGAGTGTCTAGTGCCAGGTAGGAAGGGAGAAAGGAGTTGGCATCCAACCCAGCAGGAGCACCCACCACCTAAGGGATGGTAGCGGTGATGGTGAAGCTCTCAATACCTCCCCCCTCCTCAATGCTAGGCCATAATGTTCCAGGGAAATGAACAATAAGAAAAAGACCACGGGCATTAATAAAAGTGACTTTATTGAGTTGTCTTGGGGTGATGTTCTGGGTGTGGGAAACCTTCTAATCCTCCCCACCCTGCCCCCAGCTCTCCAGTGAGGGACCCATCCCCAGCTCAGATGTAGAGGAGACCACTACACCCCCAAGGGAAAGAGTTCAGGAAACCCTTCAATATATGAAGGAGAGAGCAGAAAGATGGGGAGTCCCTGGAAAAGGAAGCAGGGGGCCCTAAGCCAGGGGTTCCCCAAAAGAGGACCTAGGGAGAGGAGCCTGGGGCCGAGAGAGAGGCAGAAGTGACGGGGGAGCTTCTCAGTAGAGGTGAGAGAGAGGAGGAGCCCACGGGGTCCTTCTCAATCTGACTGCACCCCAACTTTCTGACCTCACCTCCTGCTTGGTCCCTCCATCTTGCCCTCCTTTGCAATCTCTATTTCAGCTCCAAGGTAGGTCTTGGTGCTGCCCAGGCATTCCACGTTGTTTTACATCTTCTTTGCCTCTGTCCAACCCCTTTCAGTAGGGTTCTCCCTCTTCCGTCCAAAGCCCTTAGTTTTCTGGAAGCGTCAGTTCAGACCTCCATACAGTGAAGCCTTTGAGATCAGCTCAGCCAGGCAAGGCTCCCTCCTCCGTGCGCACACAGCTGTCTGCCCCCACCTCCAAGTGGGCACACGTGCCACCTACATTCTCTGTTCTGTCGCCCCCCCTGCCCTCCCCCCCCCCCCCACGGTGCACTTGGGAGCTTTGAAGCCTTGCACAATCTGGGCTCAGAGTCGGCACCCAAAACTCCAGGCACCAATAATGGTGTTGGCTGAAAGAGCGATGAGGAGTGTATGAAAGACAGAGGAGGGAGGGGGGTGGAATTTGGGGAATGGGATGGCGCTGCAGAGGAGGCAGAGGGGGTCAGGGGACAAGAGAGAGCCCAGGGGAAAGAGTGTGGGGTGAGGGCCAGGGGAGGGGACCTGGTCATCAGACCATTGTGCTGAGGGTGGAGGAGTCCTCCGAGCGCACCGGCAGCACGGGGGCCCTCTTGAGGGGACGTCGGGTCTCGTCCCGATTCTGCCACACATAGTGGGCCAGGTAAGCCACCACCAGCGCCAGCCAGCCCCCCATGGTGACCAGCAGGGCCACATCTGTGCTCCGCCGGGCCCCGCCCCGCCCCGTCCCACACAGCTCTTCCTCCCCTGCCAGCAGCAGAAACTCCTGCCCCACGAGGTCTGGTCGGGCTCCAGGGCCACACACGATGCCTGTCCCAGTGCCCGGTGCCAGCCTCACCTGTCTGAGAACCTCCTGGAGGGCACAGTCGCAGCGCCATGGGTTGGCAGACAGGTTCACTTGGATCTGCAGCCCCACAAAGGCCTCCACGGGCACTGAAGCCAGCTGGTTGGCAGAGAGGTCGAGGTGCCGCAGCGTGCCCGCCAGGCCTTGGAAAGCAGCCCCTGAGAGGTGGGCAAGGACATTATGGGACAGATCCAGCTCCTCCAGAACAGGCAGGTGCTGGAAGGCACCAGCTGGCACCGATGCTAGCCGGTTGGCATCCAGGTAGAGCTTGCGGGTATTGTTGGGAATGCCAGTGGGCACAGCAGTCAGGCCTGCCTGGCTGCAGCGGAATGTCCGCTCACCAGCTTCCTCTGCCATGTAGCAGCCCTGGGGAGGTACCTGGGGGCTGGGCATGGTACCCCCTGTGCCCATCACCAGCAGCAGGGACAGGAGGTGACTGGCTGGTGCGAGCATGGCCGCCAATTGGCATAGTCCTGGAATGGAGTAGGATCTGGGGAAGAGAAAGTCCCGTAAAGGAAAGTGAGTCAAGGGAATTCCATTTCCCAGGGCCAGCTCTCTTCCTGGGGGCCCCCTGTGGAGTCTCTTTGAACTGAGGACCTTCCTTTGGGGGGTCTCGCAGGCCTGGCGACGTTTTGCTTTCTCTTTGGGGTGTAGGGCTCCTCATTCAGGCCCTTTGGGTAGGAAGTCCCCTGGGCCTGAGACTCTTCTAGAGTCTCTTTGGTTCTGGAGGGCTAATCTATGAAGTCTCTTGGGCCAAGGCCCTGTTGTCATTCTGGGTCTGGGGGCTTCTAAGTTTCTGCTTCTGCCCATGTGTTGATTTTCCTCAGTGGAATAAAGTCTTTTTCCACCAACTTACCTGAGTGGCTGCCAGGCGGGCCAGGTAGGCACCAGAAGGCCAGTTGGCACTAGAGCAAAGGATACAAATAGGACAGGTCAGTCATAGGACTTCAGGGCACCCAGCTAGGCGAGGTGACTAAGGGCCCACCTCAGGGCCCATCTACCCCTTTTCCTGGAGCATCCACCCCTCTGCCTGCTCCAGCTTTGTCTCCTCTACCCCACCCCTTTCTGCCCTGTCCCCTCTCTCCTCTAAGCCTCTCACCTCTGTTGTGGGGAGAGCCTTCTCCTGGGCTGCCCCCCTTCCGGAAGTAGCCTCCCTGCTGCTCCGCTCTGGAGACCCGCTTCCTTCTCCAGAAGTCCTGCTTGCTCATAGCTGCTGGAAGTTGGGGGCTGGGACCCAAGAGTATTGGGTTTCCTGGCATGTGACTCCGGGCCCCAGGTATCAGATACCTGAGCTATGGCCTGGCTAGACGATGCCAAGAGAGGGCAGATCCTGGACCCTGATGAACTCTGCCTGGGGAGACCAGGCGCCATTTCCATTCCCTGCCTCAGGCTCCCCTCCCAAGGCCTGCTGCTGTCATCTTCCATCCCTCCTCTCTCAGCCAGGAGGACACCCTTCCGTTGCCCAGAGCCTGGCCCAGCAGAAGTATCCTCGCTTGACAGACCTGCAGGCAGAACTGGGTGGGCTCAACCTCACATCCATTGCCTCCAGCTCCCTGCAACTCCATCCCTCCCCCCACTCTCTGTCTCTGCCCTGCTACTGTACCCTGTAGCAAACTTGTCTCCGCCTTTTCCTTGGAAAACTTGTCTCACCCTGAAGGACTTCGTTTTCTGCCCCTCACAGGGTGCCCAGCCCTCTTACCTGGCAAGGAGCACTGTGGTTCGATTTTAGTTTGTTCTCTGCACTGTTGGTAGATGGTCCCTCTGGCAGTTGGAAGGGGTTCTTCCAGGTGCCTAATGTCAGATACGGTTGTCTACAAGTTTTTCTGCTGATTTTATGTTCTGGATTGGAGCTGACTCCGGTTCCCTCACTTTGCTGAGACACTAGGTTCCAAAGTTGGTACTTTTAACTCTCTGTCATGCCCACGAGCGCAGGAGGGCTGGGACAATATTCCCCAGGGCCTCTTCATCCCACCCATCATTTGCAGCCCAAGCCACCACGTTATACCACCGTCTCCTGATGCTCACTGGGTAGTGGAAGAGTGGGGTGTCATAGACATTTGCACAGAAGAGGCTGCGGTCATATGCTGTGGAGAACTCCCCGAGAAGGAAAACCTTGCTGGATTTTGTAAGAGACCATGGGTGACCAGGATCGGACACAACGCAGGACCCAGTGCAAAATAAATATGTGGGGCCCCCGCCCTAGCCGGTTTGGCTCAGTGGATAGAGCGTCAGTCTGCAGACCAAAAGGTCCCAGGTTCGATTCCGGTCAAGGGCACATGCCCGGGATTCGGGCTTGATCCCCAGTACGGGGTGTGCAGGAGGCAGCCGATCCATGATTCTCTCTCATCATTGATGCTTCAGTCTCTCTCCCTCTCCATTCCTCTCTGAAATCAATAAAAATATATTTTAAAAAAATGGGGCCCCATGTTCAGAGACTGTTCCATATGTCACAATAGCAACAGCAGATGGCAAAAGCAAGCACAGGGCCCTTCTGAGCACAAGGTGTGGCGCCCTGGGCGACTGCACAGGTCACATGCCCACAAAGCTGGCCCTGTGTAGGTGCCCTTTGACCAAGCCATTCAGAAGCGTAACAGGGGACAGAATCAGATGGAAGGGTACTGGATGATGTCATCTCTGGGGATGTACTGAGCACTGACTCATTCTTGTGACATCGACAGGGCATTTCTCACACATTTGTCCAAGGAATCAGGTAAGATGCGCTTTCCTACGCTTGGGCAGGAGAAGCAAAACCTTTGTCTGTGGGTTGCTTGTCAGTTGGCCCGGGCGCTGTGCCATTGAATAAATACTTCAGTGTCCATTTCGGAATTCTGGCTGCAGGTGGGAGAGAAAGCCCGTGGGACACTACCCCTCCCACGGCTCTTCTCTCACCCTGGGCAGGGTGGTTAGCTCCGGCACCAGAGGTGAGCCTGGCTGCTGATGGAGAGAGCTGCTTCCTTTTCAGACTAAGGCAGCTGCCAGGAAAGGTTGGGACTGGGCTGCCCGGCACAGCAGCTGTAGGAGCAGCGGTCTGTGCACAGAGGCGAGGCCGTCGGGAACATGGATGTGGCTCACGGAGGGCGGCTCAGTGCCGTGCTCAGTGCGAAGGGGAGACCTGAGAGGAAGGAGGAGCCACACCTATGACAGTACACAAGGGTCGACAAGGTTGGAAGAGAAATTCTTCTCTGCCTTGCATTCAGGGAGGATTTCCTGCGAGCCCCACGTTTCCAGCGCGGTGCCTGCTGAAGGACGTGCGGACGCTGTCCCTAAGGTCCCAGGCCTGGGGCTGGTTAGCCCGGCCTGCACATTAGGGTCCCTAGGGAGGGAGCTTCAAAAATGAGTTCTGCCTGGGTGTCACGTGGACCCATTAAATGAAAGTGTCTGTGAAGGGGGCCCAGGCTCTGGTATTTTCAAAAGCTCCCTGCGTGTCTCTAATGTGCAGCCTGAGATGAGAACTGCTGGCCTCAGGAAGACACGGACACGTGGACACCTGTCTCCACAAAAGCCTTACGGTGGTGGCTGCGGAACTGACGTGCGCGCGGAAGCTTTGGAGCTCAGAGAGAATAAATCTCCGTGGCAGAATCTGCTGGCTCTCTACCTGGTGTTGTAGGGGAGGCAACACCTTACCGCTGCCCTCTTAGGGCTTTCCAGCCAGGCCTGAGCGTTCACCTGACATGAGACAGACTGACGGGTGAAAAGCATGCGCATTTACACACGTTCTCCATGACACGAGAGCCCTCCTGAGACAGTGAAAACCCGAAGAAGTGGACAAACATAAACACTTCTGTCCTAGGTCGGATACAGAGAGGCAATTGTAGGAAAGTAACTAAAATAGAGGAGGCTGGAGGAAGATTAGAGTTATTTTAACAAGGCCTGTTTGTGCAGGGTTCTCTGCGCTTTGACTCCCCATTGAAGAATGTGTCCTTTCTCCCAGCACAGGGAGAGCGTCTCTCACATGGCAGTTTCTGTCTCCTGTTTTCTGGAAGAAAATAGATAGGAATGCCCTTCTGGTGTCTGGGTTTTGTTAATTTTTTTTTTATGTGCCTTTAGCTCAAAATAATCCTTATGCCTAAGTGGCATATTTTGGGGTGGCCTATTCTGTCACCCTTTAGCACCCATTCCTTACCTCCTCCTCTGATGACATGCACTGATTTGGGGGTAGCAAGGTACTCAGTCTGTCATGAGAGAGCCTGGGTGGTCCTTTCAGTTTATTAGAAATCCCGTTGCCCACTTTCCCCAGTCACCATGGCTGCAGGGGTGGCCCAATTCTGATCAATAATATCTAAGTGGAACCTGCTCAAGAGGTTTCTGAGACTGTCTTTGATTCACTCATAAAAGAGGATGGGCTGGCCTGGCTGGTGTGGCTCAGTGGTTGAGTGTCGACCTATGAACCAGGAAGTCACAGTTCAATTCCCTGGTCAGGGTACATGCTTGGGTTGCCGGCTTGGTCCCCAGTAGAGGGTGTGTAGGAAGAAGCCAATCAATGATTCTCTCTCATTATTTTTTTTTTTTATTTTTTTTAAAATATATTTTATTGATTTTTTACAGAGAGGAAGGGAGAGAGATAGAGAGCTAGAAACATCGATGAGAGAGAAACATCGATCAGCTGCCTCCTGCACATGTCCCACTGGGGATGTGCCCGCAACCCAGGTACATGCCCCTGACCAGAATCGAACCTGGGACCCTTCAGTCTGCAGGCTGATGCTCTATCCACTGAGCCAAACCGGTTTCGGCCTCTCTCATTATTGATGTTTCTATCTCTCTCTTCCTCTCCCTTCCTCTCTGAAATAAATTTAAAAAAATATATTAAAAAAAAAAAAAAAGAGCATGGGCTGAGCCCTCCCCGTCTCCCTACAGCTTTCTCCCTGCTTTGGACACACAAGGTCAACTATGGCCATCTGTGACCTTGGGGCAATAAAACAGAAAGGAAAGGCCAGGAGCATCATGGAGATACTGGCCTGGATATCACTGAACCACTCTACCACTGGACTCATTAAAAGTAAGCCCCTGCTTCAGGGCTTCTAAACTTGGCTGCACATTAGGATATGTGAGGTTTTGAAAAACACTGATGTCTGGGTCCACCACAGAGATTCTGATTAAATTAATTTTGCGTGCTTCTGGGGATGGACTTTTAAAACCTCGCTAGATGACTAATGGCACTCGGGTCAGACTCATTCCTTTGCTTGGTGTTTTCTGCTGCTTTCAGATGACATCATTCTTATCTGATACGACTAACTTTTCCAGGCTAACAGGGAAGGCTTCACCAGGAGTGACATTTGAGTTGGGTGGTTAAGGTCGAGTTCATCAGCTGGAACATGTGCAAGAGCAAGGGAGCATGAGAAGGCCTGTCTTCTCCTAGATTGTAGAGGGAGCAGCGGGCATGGTAAAGGCTACGGTTAAACTGGAAATGGACCAGGTCCTTGTGGCCTTGTAGACCATGTAAGATTGGAGCTTGGTTTAGGAGCTGATGAGTGGGTTTAAAATTAGGTTTGAGCCCTAGCTGGTTTGGCTCGGTGGATGGAGTGTCAGCCTGCGGACTGAAGGGTCCCAGGTTCAATTCCGGTCAAGGGCATGTGCCTGGGTTGCGGGCACATCCCTGGCGGGGAGTGTGCAGGAGGCAGCTGATCAATGTTTCTCTCTCATTGATGTTTCTAGCTCTCTGTCCCACTCCCTTCCTCTCTGTAACAAATCAATAAAATATATATATATATAAAAATTAGGTTTGATATTTGGGTCACTTTGCTGGCTGTGTGGAGAATATATATATATATATATATATATATATATATATATATATATAAAATAATTTAAAAATATTTTTATTGATTTCAGAGAGGAAGGAAGAGAGATAGAAACATCAATGATGAGAATCATTGATTGGCTGAGTTATCAATACATTCCCCACACAGCCTGACTGGTATGGCTCAGTGGTTGAGTGTTGACCTATGAACCAGGAGGTCACGGTTTAATTCCTGGTCAGGGCACATACCTGGGTTGTGGGCTCGATTCCCAGTGGGGGTTGTGCAGGAGGCAGCCAGTCAATGATTCTCTCTCATTGATGTTTCTCTCTCTCTCTCTCTCTCTCATCAATAAAAATATATTTAACAAAAAAATCCCAACACCAAAGTGCCCTATACCTGAACTGAGAATGTACTGATGGAAGAAAGACCAGTTATTACAACAGTCCAGGAGGGAGATGCAAGTGCCTGTGTGGAAGCCATGCTGTGGGACTGAAGGAGCCATGAACGGGTGTTCCATTCTTTGCCATGACCGGTGGGGTGCATAGGAAAACTCATGGGCCAGGCTCAAGGCCTCCCGACATTTGTGCCACTGGGTACATCCTTTCCCAAATTCCCTTGGGCCTTTGGTTCTCTGGACCTCACAGCCTCTGAGATCCCTTATGGCCTGATGTCCAATGTGCCTATGATGGTGGGGCAGGGGAGAGGCTGAGACATGGCAGGCCTGGCTCCCAAGTTCAGGGCCCAAGAAAGTGGGCCCCTCAGGTCCCCACCCTGGGTGGGATGAATCACAGCTTCTCCCTTCAAGGGCAGTAATTCCATGTCCCAAAGGTGTGACCTTGGAGGAAAGGAGTTCAACAGGCCTCCAGGCCCCTGCCTGCCTGATGTAGCCCCAGATCCAGACTGGAGAGAGGGGGATCGTTGAAAGGGAAGGAGGAGAGCTAGCTACTTTACCTAATAGTTAGCCAGGTACACAACTAATGCCAGTGTTCGGGGCAGTTTCCGTACGAGGGGCAGCAAGGGGCTCTGCTATTCTTGTCCCTTGTGTGGAAAATGGCAAAGCATTTACACACCTCATGCTTCCATCCTTGGATGTACTCTTTCGATTGTTCAATGTACTCCTGGCCCTCTGAGGCACTGGGGATGCAGAGGGGAGTAAAATGCTCCCTACACAATGGGGGAAGACAGACGTGTGCACAAATACGGCACCTGATAGCCTCGGGGAGGGTTCTAGCTGATGTGTCAACAGGAGTCCGAGGCGCCCAAAGTAGGAAGCAGTGGACTCTGCCTGGACAGCTGGGGAAGGCTTCACAGAGAAGGTGACAGGTGAGCTGGGCCTCGAGGGATGAATAGGCGAGACCAGAGCAAGATGGAGCAAGGTGTGTCCTGATAGTGGAGCTATAGTCTTGGATGTGTGTGTGAGTTACCTCCTCCAGCTAACATTTACTGAGAATCCGCCATGCGCAGGAAATGCAGCTGTGAGTAAGACATGGAGCAAGCACCCTCTCAAGGGAAGTGGATGCCGAAGAGATTACTTAAATATAGCACCCGCCGGGCAGGAGAGAAGTCTTTACAAGGCACCTGTGGAAACAAGGAATGACCTTTTGGAAGAAATGCCACTCCCCAGCTGTGTGACCTTGGGCAAAATATTTCAACTCTCTGTACTGCAGTTTTCTCGTTTGTAAAGTGGGGATTAGTAAAAATACCTACGTTCCAAGGCTGTTTTAAAGGTTGCACTTTAAAGCCTTTTGGGCAGTACCTGGAACACAGCAAGTGCTAGTGACATGAGCTGCGATGGCTACGGAAAGGAGTTGCCGTCCGGCAGGGGAAGAAGGGCCGGGTAGTAATGCAATTGGAAGGGCACCAGGGGAATCTTTTCTGAAAGCTACTGTTTTCATAGGTATTGCCCTTTTGCTCTGTACTATTAAGTTTTCTAAACTGTTTTTGCCCCTAAAGGAGAAAATATGAATTACCCACATCAAAGAAAATGCAGACTGAAGGGGTCATTAGGAACATCCCTGCTCTTGGTTCCAGAAGGAGGTTCTGGTTCCCAGGCCTTGGCACTGGCCCTGGAGGCCCTGTCTGGCTCAGCCCCTTTCCTCTGCAGCCCAAAATAGCCAACCACAGGGCTGGGCGAAGGGAGGAGATGGAGTGCCCACTGGCAATGGTACCATCCCTGCACCTCCCCCATTTCCCACCAGCTCAGTAGCTCTCACTCAGTGCTTATCTGCTTAGCATCATGTCCCCCCTTTTCCCCTCTGCCACCACGTGACTGGGGTGCCCCCACCCAAACAAAAACACAACTGCCAACAAAATAAAGTTTTTTTTCTTCCCTGCATTTGCAAGGAAGGCAGGGGGCAGAGGGGCAGCCGAAATGAATTGAAGGGGAGTAGCGGGTAGTAAGAGTGGAGGGGTACCATTCTTTCCCCCAGAGGTGTGTGTGGGGGGAAAAGAGCTCTGTTTCTTACACCCCACCTCCTCACTTCCCACCACTGCCATCACCCTGGAATGTGTTCCCAGTTTATCTCCCGCCCATGTTTGCTATCTCTGCCCACATGGGTGTATCTATGGCAAGCAGAGGCCATGCCACCCCGCCGGATGGAAACACCCCAAGGCTGGCAAATGCAGCTGCCTCGGCGGTCTGAGGCACTTGCAGAGGACAAGGGGAGCCCGTGGAGGCAGCTCGCTCTGTTTTCAAAACACAAATACATTTCATAAAAAATTTAAAGCTGACAATCTCACATTACACAAAGTTTGAAACTAGAGAATGAAAAAGATCACCCCAAATCTCTCCATCCTATCAGAAGATCTGTGTTTATTTTGTTGAATTTCCACAGGCCAGTAAAGTAGATGCTCAAACATCATTTAAATGTGGAATGGGTTAATACGAGGCAACACATACAGAGCACTTACTCTGCGCCAGGAATTGTTCTGGGTGCTTACATTTGTTGACCCATTTCATCTTCACAACAACATGAGGTTGACAATATCATGATTGTCACCATCTCCATTTGGAAATGAGGTAACTGAAGCACAGAGAGGCTCGGTGACCTGCGTAAGGGCACACAGCTGGTAACTACAGGAGCTGGAAGTTGAACTCAGGCAGTCTGGTGCCAGGATCTCACCAAACACTTTATTTTTTAAAATCACAGTTGTTAATGCATGTGCAGGCTTCCTAAGACTTCTTATGGTCAATTTCAAACATAAAAAAGTAGGTAAAATGATATAAGCAATCTCATATCCCCATCATCCAGTTTTTATCAGAATCACCTCATGGCCCATCTTGTTTCTTTCATTCCTCCACATCCCTAGCCCAGAGTATTTTGAAGCAATTTCAGTCATCATATCATTTCATCTACATAGATTTTATATATATCTCCAGAGGATAAGGGGAATTTTTTATTTAAAAAATTACCACAATACCATATCATGCCCATGGACACAGACAATAGGATGGTGAAGGCCTGAGGTGGGGGCCGGGTAGAGGGGGACATAAGGGGGCAAAATGGGAGACATCTATAATACTGTCAACAATAAATTAAAAAATTTTTAATTCCGTAATATCAATTGGAATAGTCAGTGTTCAAAGTTCCCTGATAATTTAATATTTTTTTAAAATAATGTTAGTTTGCTTAAATCAGGATCCAAATATATTGCTTAATTTATTTTTATCTAAGTCTCTCCCTCTCCTTTTTTTCCTTCCAACTTCTTTGTTAAGGGAATTGGGTGTTTTCCCAAGTCTTTCTTTTTCTAGATTTTGCTGACTACAGCCCTGGGGAATGCTCATGCTATTTTCCCCCGATCTTTTCATAGAACCTAGCATTTTCCCACACTGCCACATCGTTTCCACAACCACTTACTATATGGCTTCATACTATTCCATCCAATCGATATACTATAGTATTTTTCTTGGGCATTTAGGTTGCTTTTGGTTTTCCACTATTATACATAATGCTGGAGGGGTAAGTTCAGTTGGTTAGAGCATTGTCTGGATATGCCCAGGTTGCGGGTTCGATTCCTAGTCAGAGCACATATAAGAATCAACCAATGAATGTATAAATAAGTGGAACAACAAATTTCTCTCTCTCTCTCTCCCTTCCTCTTTTTCTCTAAAAATCAATCAATAAAATAAATAATGCTGGAATGAACCTCCTCACATATAGTAAGTACATGGGATGCTACCAGCCGTGCAATCACGATTCTGAGGCCTGAACGATTTTTCAGCCTCTTGGCCCACATTACCAATTGTCTGTCCAAGGGGTTGTGCATTCCAGAGCACCACATGAGAGTGCTGTCACTCATCCTGAACAGTACTCAGGCCTATTCATCGCTCAGGGATGTTTGGGGAAGACATGGTAATTATGAGGGCAGAGAACTACAGAAGGAGAAGGATGATGACAGGGACTCAGGCTACATTAAGCAGAAAGTGATGCACAATTTACCACAAACCTAGAGTGAGTCAGAGCTCTATTTATTTCCATTGTGAAAAAAAACGTTGATAATAGGAGTTATTAATAGGGCATGGCACGTCCAGTTATCTTTCCGTTAGACTATGCATTAGTCAGAACCTTATTTGAGATGTGGGTCCAGTCTAGGTCAGTGAATTTCACTGAGAAAGACCCAGACAGCTCCATCAACCTGATGGAGGTTGGAAGAACCCCAGAGAGAAGTCAAAGTACTCAAGTAGGCTCCACTTTGGGGGAAAAAATTATATATGTATATATCTCCTCAATGGTTTGGAGGTTTCTGTGGGAAAAGCAACACTCAGTTGTTTGCGTATGTCTTCAGAAGGCTGACTATAAAGAAAGGGGCCTCCATGAACCAGGAGAAACTTCTGTAGGACACAAGGAAGAACTTTTTCAGTCTCGGGGGTGATTATTTAGCCTTGGGAGGAGTGCTCTTGGGCCACTGGCCCTGGAAATACGTGAGAAGCTGCCTGTTGTCCTGCTCCGAGTGACTCAGCTAGCCACCTGCTCAGTGCCCACTAGGTGCTCCCGGGGCCCCACTCCAGGTGTGTGACATCTGTTTCCTGGCAGCCCTCTGGAGAGGGGTGGGTGAGGTCTGAAAGGACTACTCCCCAGACGGCCTGGGCCAGCCTTCTCCTTCTGTCCCCTCACATTCACCTCAGTGTGTGTTCACAGCCAGCCAGGCTGGCATGTCATGACGTCATCTGATCCTGCTATTCCAGCCTGCCATGCGCAGTGGACTTAGAAAGAAGCTGGGCAGGGCTAGTGGAAATGACTCAAACGAGGCCCTCTGGGTAACTCAGGAGACCTCAAGAGCCATTTAGTTCACCCTCCTACAGAAATAGCTTTCTACAATGCAACAGATGCTTCACACACGTTCTTTTGAATTTGCACAACCTCGGAGGGAGGGTTTCACAAGTGTGGAGTTAGAGACAAGTTATCTGCCAGAAAGGGGCGCCTGCTAAGTCTACACGGCAGTAAAAGCTGTGCCCTTGCAAGCAGATGTGAACACCGCGGGCCAGAGAGGTGGAGCCTCCCACCCAAAGCCACACGTGCCAACCTGGGACTGGAATTAAGGGCCCTAACGATTCTTCAAGGCATCTTCCCGAGACAGGCATCCTCTTCTGACGTGTAATGTGGGAGGGCAAGGATGTGGCCTGGCCTGAGCCACCTGTAACTGAGTAGCCAGGCTCCGGACAAATGCTGCCCACAGGCCGCGTTCTCTGCTCTCCAAACTCTCATTCTAAGCCCGCTTCCAGGAAGGCCGAGCGGGACAAAGGGCTGGGCTAGTCCGATTCTGGAGGAGCCACTCTGGGGCCAGGGTGGAGGCGGCGAGGTGTTATTGAAAAAACTCTGACCTGAGATCAAATTCTGGGCTCTGGTCCGGGTGGGGACCCAGCAGGGACCTATGGCAAGTCACTTAAAACTCCCGAGTTTCCTCATCTGCAAAATGGGGGATGTGTAAACTGCACTTGAAGCGGGCGCGGACGCAAAAGCAGTTATTATGCCCCAAAGCAATACCATCTGATCTTTGTATCACGTCCTAGGGCAACGTCCGAGGGGCCCAGCGAGGCCTCGCCTGGAGAAGGTGGGCGCCGGGAGAGGGACTACAAGTCCCAGGTGGCGTCGGGAGGGCCGGTACTAGGGCAGGGGAAGAAACTACAACTCCCAGGAGGCATCGGGCAGGTCGGCGCTGGGCGGTGACGCCGCGAGGGCCGGCGCGGGGCGCTGATTCGGCCGAAGGGCCAGCGGGGTGGCTACCGCCGCGGGTTGTTACTAAAGCAGCGGCCCCCGCCCCCGGGCACCTCTCGCGGGCCCTCGAGGGCCCTGGACCCCCGGCTCCGCACGGTGAGTCCGAACGGGCGGCCTGCGGGTGGCCGAACCGGGAGGCTCCTGGCGCTAGAGGTGGGGCGGGAAAGGAGGTGGGAGCTGCAGGGGAGGCGCCCCGAGCTGGAGGGGACCGGGGCCCGGTGAGCGGAGGTGGGGGCGTGCATCAGCCCTAGGGATACCCAAAGGCGAAAGTGGGGGCGGGGGCCGGGGCCGGGGGTGGAGCGTGGGGAGGAGCGCTCGAGCTCCGGCTCGGGGCGAGGGGCCCGGAGCGGCTGGGCTTCGGGGATGAAGGTTTGGCCGCTTCCAGGGCTGGGTGGACGCGCGGAGGTGGGGGTGAGGCTCCGGACCCGGCCAGGCTCCGAGTGCGAGGTCCCAGGCCGGGGAGCGGAGCGGGAGGTCCCCCGTTCGGTTTGAGGCCCCACTCAGAAAGCCCCAACAATAGTGAGGACCCCGCGTCTGTGCTTCACCTTGTCCCCGGGATAGCAGGGGTTCGCCCTAGGATTCGCCTTCTTTCCGCTTCCACCGCCCTCCGCAGTCCGGGAAGCAGGGCCCGAGCTAAGAGGTAAGCCAGCCCCTGTGGGGAGGGGTGGCCGAATGAACGTGGCCTTGTGGCGGGCTGCCAGGGACTCCCCGTCGGGGTCCATTTGCAGGCGTAGACGTTTTGTGCTCCTCCCCCAGAAGGGAAAAGGTTCGTTGCTGAAAGGGCTGCCCCACTTGAGGGAGAGAATGGGAATGGCTCACCTGGCAGCTGCCCTGGGGCACGCTGTGGTCTTGGCTTAGGTGTTTGACAGACAGGCCGGGCAGGCATATTTGTGTGTGGAGTCAGGGGGAGGGGAGGGAAGTAGTCGGAAAGAGCTACCAGCAAGAAAGTAGTTAACAGAACGGAGTTGCTGGAGGCTCTGGTTTGAGGCAGGTTATGAAACCACTTCAGGGGCAGGCACAGGCGGCCACCTGCCAGCTCTGGCTTGGGAACTTTTCAGCCTCCGCTGCTGTAGACTGGCTTTACCTCTGCCAGCTTCTTCTCCCCGCCTCTCTCCTCCTGGGCTGGGGGCAACTGGTTATTTTACAAACGGAAGTGAAATGTACCCTTAGTCACACACAAGGCTCAAGAGTGCTTCCTGGCTGCCAATCGCTTTCTTAGTTTATTGATCTGGGCTGTCTTTTTTGGAGGTTTTGGATCTCCTGGGATTCCTGCTCTCAGGGCACACAGTGTTCAGGTTCAGGGAGAAGCTTTCCAGAGTGTCGTTAGGCCCTGAGTGCAGGCCCCTCCTAAACTCATCAGGCTTCATGGGATGCCCGGTTTCAGCCAGAAAAGGCGTGTAGAATGATCTGGGATTCAGTAAGACACTTGGCACTCCTGGACAAAATACCGGAGAGGGTCAGGGGTCTCTACTTCTACACCTTGGAGGTCTAGGTGAGGGCGTAGTGGTAGACTTGGGAGCTGTTTCTCTCTCCTTAGTCAGTGGTAAGCCCTTCAGAGCCCTCACTTCCTAGCCAGCCCCAATCTCTCTCTACCTACCCCCCAAGGTGGAGGCTTTGGCATAGTTGGTTCCCGGGAGCTGTGTTAGGGTAACTGAAGCCCCAAGCCCCTGGGAAGGTAAACAACTGAGCCAGTCCAGGTTTTCTAGTTCCCTGGGCTTCTGTTGGGCCCAATTAGCCAGCCTAATGCTGAGGTGATGGGCCCCAGGAGCATCCATCTTCTAGGATGCACCCTGGGTCATCTCACGTATGTTTGCATATTGGAGAAGTGTGTTGTGTGTCCCATTTCCCCTGAGGTCTCTAAACTGTGAGCTGTCTGAGAAGAGGAAACTTGTTCCCGTTATCCTGGAACTGAGGAACCGATCCTTGAGAATTCTGGCGACTATACAGGCTTGGCCGTGATCCAGTCAGAGATGGATTGCAAATGAGTCTGAGGGGGTTCCTTGCAGCAGGGTTAGGACGTGGCCTTCTGGGCACTTCTAGGATGCCCCCACCTGGGACCCCTTTCTGTGCCCCCAGGAAAGATGGGGCTGTAACCATGGTGATGACCTTAGGGTCTTTATCAGGCAGGACCTTCCCTCAGCTCAGGAGGTGAGCCAGTACAAAGGCACTGTCTGTTCCCACCTCCTGCTGGTCACAGGGCCCTCAGGGATCTGGGGACAGCGGAGCTCTGGACAAGGGACTGCTCATTCCCTTCCTTACCTGCATCTAGGAATGCAACCGAGTTGCATTGTTACCTGGACACCAAGGGCAGTCCTCCTGGTTCCTCGTGCTGCATGCTTCTGCCATCAGAGCTGGGCAAGGAGAGGCCCGGTGCTGCTAACACCTGAATAGGTGCTGGGAACGGAAGCTGAAGTGAGGATGGGTGGGGAGAGAGGAGAGGGGGCAGGAGAGAGGCCGCGGGTATGATTTTGTGACATTGGGAGGGGTATGTTGATGTGGGTTCCAGCTACTGTGGGGCTGGAGATGTTGGCTGTGTTCTCTGTCCTCGCCTCTCTGGTGGGGAAAAGGGCCCTGGTGGTTTGGCAGCAGAGGGGGTGGCATCACGAGGGTTAGCCTGAGTTGCTGCCAAATGGAGAAAACATCTGATTGGGTTGTTTTGTGTCACCAAGAAGGAGGCTTCCAGGTCTGGGTAAAGGTTGTCCCTAGTCTGTCGTTTTCTCCTTTTTTCTCTCCCACCCTCTTTTTATCCTGTCAGTCCTCCTGGGTCTGGATTGTAGACCCAGTGCTGGAGAATTAGGGGAGATGGGTAGAAGCAATGACCCCCCTCCCCCAAATATTTCATCCAGTGATCTCCTTGCAGGCCCTACCTCTTTTTATTCCATCTGATGAGGAAGATGGGAAAGGGGTAGATGTCCCATATCAGCCCTCAGTGAGAGCCCAGCAGGGTTTATGCTGAATGATTCTTAGGGTACAGGCATTGTGGGAAGAGGGCCCTGGTGAGAATGCTCTGGAGGATGAGACTGGGGGAGGGGCAGTGGTTTCTTTGCTCCGGGACTGGATGCTCCCTGACCTGTCCACCCAGGCAGTCTGCCTGGAAGGGGACTGACTGTCCTGATGGATTATGGATGGGCTTATCCCGTCCCAGCATCTGGGAAATGTATAGAGTTAAGTCCACGTGGACTTTCTCTGGCCTCCTTGTTTATGAGTCAAAACAGTAGAACTGCCTGGAATTCTTGGGGAGAGCAGATTTGGAGGGTGTGAGGGGGCAGAGAAAGTGGTGTGACCTGTCTCACCTGTGCTGCTTGTTTGCAGAGCAGCGGCAGGAGGGGGCAGCAGGATGAACGTGGGCACGGCACACAGCGAGGTGAACCCTAACACACGGGTGATGAACAGCCGCGGCATCTGGCTCTCCTACGTGCTGGCCATCGGCCTTCTCCACGTCGTGCTGCTCAGCATCCCCTTCGTGAGCGTCCCTGTCGTCTGGACCCTCACCAACCTCATCCACAACATGGTGAGGGCCTGCCTGCTGCCCACCCTGACCGTGTGAGCTGCTCTTTGGCGGGACTGAGGAGTACAAGGGGCCCCCAGACCTGGGCCAGAAGTCAGGTTGACATCTGATAACATCTGTCACCACAGTCCAGACCAAGCTCTCATCTCTGACCCACTCCCCCGTCTGGGTTCCAGCCCTGTGCACTCCAACAGGAGGACTAAAATCTGCAGATTTGTCCCATCTCCAGGATGGGATAGCTTGTGGACCTGGAAGATGGGCCATCGAGAGCTGAACTACGGGTCCCAAAGAGTCCCCGAGACCCAGGTGCCCAGCCTGGAGCAGAAATGCCCCTTTCCCAAATTAGGATCTCACACCATCTTGCCTCTTGCCTCTCTCTGCTCCCTCGCCACCTGCCTGCTACCTTTTACTCTTTTTGTGGCGAGGCAGGGGCCTAGTTCCTTCCCATCAGCTTGTCCCCTCCCAGCTGGCGCAGGGAGCTACCCCCTTCCATGTGTTTCCTCATGTCAGGCCTGCCCTCTCACCCTTATTCTCCTGACAGACTCCCAGCTGCTTCATCCTGACTTCCAGCCCACATGCCCCTGCCCACCAGAGGGAGGCTCGGGTCACCCAGAGCCCACTTCTGTGACTAGGGTGGAGGAGCTGAGTTGGAGGGCCTTTTGCCTTTTGTGTCCTCTAATGAAAGCCCCTCCCTCCAGGGCATGTACATCTTTCTACACACGGTGAAGGGGACGCCCTTCGAGACCCCGGACCAGGGCAAGGCAAGATTGCTAACCCACTGGGAGCAGATGGACTACGGGGTTCAGTTCACAGCGTCTCGGAAGTTCTTGACCATCACACCCATTGTGCTGTGAGTGCCCTGGGTAGAGGAGGATGCTAGTAGGCAGGCCAAGGCCCCGGGGGACCCTGGGGCCCCACCAGGTCTAAACCCCTCCCCGGTTTGACTCAGCATAGGAATGAGGAAGGTAAGTCAGAGCGTCCCTGGCCATATGCTGGGCTCAGGCCTTGTGCCTCCCTGACCCTTTTTTCAATTGAGGTTTCCTTCCTGCCAGTGAGGTAGGCCCGCAGGCCTGGGGTAAAGCGAGGGGACTGATTTGGGAGGGGTGTCTTTATTTGGGGAGATCTTGCCATCTTACTTCTGTCCTGGGGGCCTTTCCCATAACATCTGAGCTGTCAGGAATTTGCCTCTCCCCACCCAGGGAGTGAGGGAGGAAGGGGTCCTCCAAGCAAAGTCTTATACTCTCCTTAACCTTTTCCACCAGGTACTTTCTCACCAGCTTCTATACCAAGTACGACCAGATCCATTTCATCCTGAACACTGTGTCTTTGATGAGCGTGCTCATCCCCAAGCTGCCCCAGCTCCATGGAGTCCGGATTTTTGGAATCAATAAGTACTGAGGACACAGCCTCTTTCCCTGTCCAGATGGCAGGAGCGGAGTAGAGCCTGTGCTGTGTTGCTGAAGACAGAGGAGCCTCTGGATACGGCCAGAGATGGGGGTTGAGCCTCTGGGCCCTAATTTCCCCCCCTCACTTCCCCCAGTAGCCGACTTGAAGTAGCTTGTAGCGGGGTTGGGGTGGGACCCCCCCCCCCTCATCCCCCGGACTCTGACCCTTCTGATTTTTAAAAAATATTTTTCTTTTGCCTTTTGGATAGAGACTCTGAGGGGGTGGTCATGGCATGAGCTGGGCTCCAGGCTGCGCACAGACCTGTGAGCTTGGGACAAGAGACCAGGGAAACCCCCTGCTCACTTGCTCATTCTCAGACCGCTGAAGCACTTTAACCCCCATGAGGGTACGGTACAGCTTCTAGATTGTTTCACTTTAGTTCTCAAGTTTTTAGGATGACTCGCAGTGTGTGCTTGTATTTATGAAAGCCAGTGGGTGATGGTACCTAATCCCTCTGGTCGAGTGCGTCTAATCAAAGCCTCATGCTTTTGTCAGCTCCCCTGCAACCCACCCTGGGTAGTGGGTGGGAGTGGGGAGGGTGAGGAGAGAGATGGCGGGGCTGGGCAGGGACAGCCTGGTCCCAGAGGTGAGGGGGCCAGGGCTGCTGCCATCCTGCCCTGGTGGAGGCGGGGCGGGGTAGGAGAAGGGGTGGGCATGGTGAGTTGAGATTCAGAAAAAGGGGGTCACTTAGCATCAGAGATTGGTGGGAGGGAGGAAGAAGGGAGGGGACAGAAGCTAGACAACGTCATTTGGGAAGTGGTCAGGGGGGTAATAGGAAGGGATACTGCTGTGGGTTTGAAGCTCCTGGGTTAGTGTGATGGGGTGGACATGGGTGTAAGAGGCTTATAAGTCGTTATAAGCACAGGTCTGGTTTGACACTGCCTTCTGCAGTATTGTGAGGGGTGCGGGGAAATGGACAGACATGATGAATGGTGCGGTCCTTCACCTCACAGCCTCTCTGTGTAGACGTGCGCTGGGGCAGGGCCTCTCGTGTGACATGCACATGTGGGGCTATTGAGGCCACCCCGGAGGGGTCAGTGGGCTGCAGAGTCCTGCCTGGGCCCTGCTGGTGCAGGGCAGGGAAGGAGCGAGGAGTGGCAGGCGCTGTCTCCTCACCCTGAGGGGAAGAGAGGTGGGCAGGAGCCTGAGTGTGGCTGGGAGGAGCCGCCTTCTCCCTCCCCAATCTCACTAGGGTCTGTGTTACTTTTGAAAAGGTGTGGGCGCCCATTCCCCCTCCCAGGGCCCTGAGGGATGAGGGGAGGTCATTGGCTCTGTTTTCTGCCTCTTGGTCCCCCACCCCCCACCCCATGTATCATAGGGACTTTCACCTCAAAATCTTTCTAAGCAAAGTGTGAATAGGATTTTTACTCCCTTTGTACAGTATTCTGAGAAACACAAATAAAGGACAATGTGTTCCTGAGTCTGGCCTCTGCTTCCTAGAGGGCCCTGGGGGCAGGGGCAGGGGAGTGGGAGCCTCGGTTGGGCCGTCTGCCTGGATGGTGGAAGGGCCCTGGGACCGCTGCTCTGCCTGTGGTCGGTCCCCAGCAGAGCAAGGAGTTGTGAGGGAACAAAGCAGCCGCAGGCGGAGCGCAGAACTCTCTTCTGTGACTTTGCCTGGCTGTTCGAACCTCGGGACAGAACTTCCTTCCACCTCCGGACTCCACAGGCTGGGCTGGCAGAGAGATGCTTACGCCATGGCCAGGGAGGAGGTCAGTCCAGCGGTGGCTTCAGGAATGAAGTCAGAGTCCGAGGGTGCCCCATCTTTTTCTCTGAATGCCTCCCCTGTTCTAACTCTCCCCCGAGTCCTCCCTCTCTGGGAGGGCTGCACCTCCTCCTGGCCTTTGTGTCTTAGAGGATCTTCATGCTTCTTTCCCCCCACGGGTAAGCATGAGTGGGAGGGGCAGAGGTAACCCCCAGGACTTCTAGTTAGGCTCACGTGGCCAGAGAGGGAGTCCTTTAGCAGGGAACTTATCTCTGAATTCTTATCTCCAAGGTTCCTAGCTTTTCAGTTTATTCTGAGCAGCAACTGTCTGCTATTCCCAGGACAGGTACAAAGTCCTGGGCGGAAGGGAGGAGCTGCCCCCGGCAGCCTGGGCTCCTCTCTGGCCCTGGTCCAGCATCACAGTCGTGGGGTGGGTGTCAGGAAGAGTACAGGATCTTTACCGAAGTCCACCTACCACCACCTCTGCTGCCCCAGAGTGAGGCTCACACAGCACTGGGAGGAGAAATGCAGCCACTTGGGCTCAGTCCTAGAGGTGGGGTGCCCTGGGAGCTTCCGTGGACCCGCAAGAGTGCAGTCAGGTGAGAGCTTGGGACGCATCAGCAATAATTTGGTTCAAATCCCAGCTCTGCTGCTTACTGGCTTTATGGCCTTGTCAAGTTACTCCTCTGGGCTTCAGATTCTTCCTCTGCCCTAGCCGGTTTGGCTCAGTGGATAGAACACTAGCCTGCGGACCAAAGGGTCCTGGGTTCGATTTCGATCAAGGGCACGCACGTACCTCGGTTGCAAGCTCCTCCCTGGCCTGGGTCCTGGTCGGGGCACATGCAGGAGGCAACCAATCGATGTGTTTCTCTCACACTGTGTTTCTCTCTGTCTTTACCTCTCTCTTCCACTTTCTCTAAAAATCAATGGAAAAATATCCTCGGGTGAGGATTAACATCAACAACAAAAATAGTGATGCTATGAACTGGTAAATGTGAAAATATCTCTAAAATAAAATAAAAAAGATAATACCTCTTAGTGCTATTGTGAGGATTAGCACAATGCCTGGCATGTAGCAAACACTAAATATGTGGTAGACATATTAGTATTATTATTAGTTACTACCATCATCATCTCCTGAAATGTTCTTTCGGAACTGAGGGAGGCAGGGGCCAGAAGACAGGCAGGCTCACGCTGGTGAGTATCTCTGACCAAGGGATTGTCTCTGACCCAGGAGTGGAGCCAGAGGTCCCTCCCCGGGAAAGGAGGGGTGAAGAAGACAGGTGGCATCGACCTGAGAGGGCCACATGGGAGCTTGTGTGAGGGGGGCAGCGAGGCTGAGTCCTCCTTTTTGTTTTTTGTTAATCCTCACCTGAGGATATTTTCCCATTGATTTTTAGAGAGAGTGGAAGAGAGGAGGAGAGACAGAAACATCGATGTGACAGAGATACTTAAATTGCCTGCCTCCCACGCACACCCCAACTGGGGCTGGAGATTGAGCCTGCAACAGAGGTACACGCTCTTGACTAGAATCGAACCCGAGACCCTTTAGTCCGAGGGCCGATGCTCTATCCACTGAGCCAAACTGGCTAGGGCTGAGTCCTTTTTTTATTTATTTTATTTATTTATTTATTTATTTTTCTTTATTTTTTTAAGAATATATTTTATTGATTTTTTACAGAGAGGAAGGGAGAGGGATAGAGAGTTAGAAACATCGATGGGACAGAAACATCGATCAGCTGCCTCCTGCACACCCCCTACTGGGGATGTGCCCGCATCCAAGGTACATGCCCTTGACCAGAATCGAACCTGGGACCCTTGAGTCCGCAGGCTGATGCTCTATCCACTGAGCCAAACCGGTTAGGGCTTATTTTTTCTCTTTATTGATTAAGGTATTCCATATGTGTCCTTATCCCCCCACTGCCCCCCTACCCCCCCCCATGCCCTCACCCCCCTGTTGTCTGTGTCCATTGGTTAGGTTTATATGTATTCATACAAGTCCTTCGGTTGATCTCGCCCCGATTCCTTCTTTTTGACCTTGCCTGTCTCTACAGGTGTTACTGTTGCTCTTTGAGTCATCAGTGTTACCAACCATTGCATGGCATCTGGGTACCTGGTTCTGGTTAGATCACCCTCGTATCCCTAACAGCCGTAGCCATTGCCTGCTGGCACTTGGTTGATACCACCCATATTCTATTTATTCCAAACTCACTGAATTGCATGGCCTAGTGTGCCTTGTTCGGCACCATTCCCTGGCCCAAACTCACCTAATCAACTAGAATATATATCAGTTAGAGATAAAGCTATACATACGCCAGCTGCTCCCTGTGTTCAAAAGGAGAAAAGGGTTTCTTACCTTTGGCCTTCCCGGCCTCCAGCTCAGCCATAATGTGGCTTATCTAAAGGTCTGATAGGTGGGGCACCTAGCTCTACCCAGCTTTCCAGCTCCTTTCAATTCCCTTGTTATAGCTTCCTCAGACACAGTGGCCAGGAATTGCACAGAGATCTTACAAAGGGGATTCTCACAACCTCCATTTCTGGTGAGTAGTTGAGGACAGAGGAGAGGTGGGTGGCACCTGACATGGGCCTGTGGGCCCTGGGCACACTGCCTTTCCAGACACCCAGAAGAATTCCTAGGTTGGGAGTGAGTTGAGAGCTGGACACCATGATGGGGGCAGGGACAGGAAAGAAAGCCTGGGTGAGCAGGTGCCTGGCCAGCCAGCGGGACTTAAGGGAAGGCGGTCAGAGGAAAGATGGGGAATGGAGCCCTGGCCCCAGGAGGGACGCCAAGGAGCCCTGAGGAAAGGGAAAGAGATCTTAAAAGAAAGGAGTTGTTGAGTGATTGATGGAAGGGGAGAGAGTAAGAAGTATTTAGAGATAAAGTGGTGGGGACTAAGAGCTGCTGCTGAATAGAAACGGGGAGGGAGCAGCTGTGTCAGACTGGACTGGTGACGAGCCTGTGGAGGGTCCCACAGAGCAGGGGAGATAGAGCGCTACAGAGGCCAACTTTAGACCAGGAGAGGATGAAGGGGAGAGTGGGTGGGGGGAGATGCCCCAGACGGAATTGTGGAATTCATTTTAGTTTATCCAGTGTAAGGGGACCCTTCAGAGGGTGACCTGACACTGAGGAGAGAGGACCTGGAGGTGGGCTGGCCAGGGCGCCCAGCTCCAAGCCACTCTTGCACTCAATCCCCTCTCTTTTGTTTCCTTCTGAGGCCGACTCGTTGGGAAATGGTTGGTTCTTCATGCTTCTTCATGGAGATCATGACTGCCTTGCAGCACATAGGAAGGGAGGGAGGCCCAGGAGTCAGAACCAAAGGAAGAAGTAATCATTTGCCCCTCATTCCTTTCTGGGTCCTCTGCTTATCAACACTGGGGAGAGTCTAGGGGATGGAGGGCCTGCCTTCCCACCCCTCAAGGTCCCTCTGGACAAGGGGACAGCTATGCTGTGGGAGATGCAGAAAACAGGTCCTAGTTTCCATTTAGGGCAATCACTGCTCCATCCTTCCTCCAGAAGGATTCCATGAGGGGCAGAAACAGGAAAGGCAAATAATCCCAAGTCCTGGTTGTCCTAGAGCCTTTGGATCTTCCTTGACCCCAACCTGCCTAGGGCAGATTAAAAACCTGAGCTAGTATCTCCCAAACTGAAATTGGCTTCCTTTTCCCAGTTGGTCCAGGCACAACGCCCAGCGTATTTAAGACAATCACAAGAGCTGTGGTCCAGGAGTTGGATGCTGGAGGCGATATGATTGAAGTCAGAAGCGTCCTTGATGCTGACAAGTTTCATTGTTTCTGTCTGGGGATGGGGATGAATACACGCCTTTACTACAGAACAGCCCTCACCCTGGAGGACATACTGGAGAGTGACGAGGGTGAAGGGCAGTGTGATGAGCTGGATTCTGGGCTTCCCGGTCATTATGAGGTACAGGAGAGATGACCAGCCAGGAAACTTTGCCCCCTCCTACTGCGCCCCACCCTCAACTCCCCACTGCCAGCAACCCAGTCAACCAGTCAACAAAGACACTGTAGAATTTGTATGAACACATCCACACACCTCAGTTTAAGAAATGCACAGAAGAGCTGTATGCGAGATGGGAATGGAGAAGTGGAAATTTATTTTATTTTTTAAATATATTTTATTGATTTTTTATAGAGAGGAAGGGAGAAGGATAGAGAGTTAGAAACATCAATGAGAGAGAAACATCGATCAGCTGCCTCCTGAACACCCCCTACTGGGGATGTGCCCACAACCAAGGTACATGCCCTTGACCGGAATCAAACCTGGGACCCTTCAGTCTGCAGGCCGATGCTCTATCCACTGAACCAAACTGGTTAGGGGTATTTTTCTTTTTTTAAAAAAATATATTTTTATTGATTTCAGAGAGGAAGGGAGAGGGAGAGAGAGAGAGAAACATCAACGATGAGAGAGAATCATTGATTGGCTGCCTCATGTACGCCCCACACTGGGGATCAAGCCCACAACCCGGGCATGTGCCCTGACTGGGAATTGAACCCTGACTACCTAGTGCAGTGATGGCGAACCTATGACACGCGTGCCAAAGGTGACATGCAAACTCATTTTTTTGGTTGATTTTTCTTTGTTAAATGGCATTTAAATATATAAAATAAATATCAAAAATACAAGTCTTTGTTTTACTATGGTTGCAAATATCAAAAAATTTCTACATGTGACATGGCACCAGAGTTAAGTTAGGGTTTTTCAAAATGCTGACACGCCGAGCTCAAAAGGTTCGCCATCACTGATAGTGCATAGGTCGACGCTCAACCACTGAGCCACACCGGTCGGGCGGAAACTTATTTTTCTTGGAAACTATTCATAAATAGTCTTTCTTTCCCAATTTTCCCTTTGTAAATAATTTGTTTTAAAATTAGCTGATGTCTTCTCATGTGCTTACATGTTTATCACTTAAGCGGGTACAGAAATGGAGGTCATTTGCTTAGTGGTTAAGAAAACACGCAGGCTTCAGAGCTGGGGACATGTGGTTTCTAAGCCTGGCTCCACCACTTACCAGCTGGGTGACCTCTGAACAAGTTTGTTTTCTCATCTGTCAACTTGAGCAAGACTGTTGCAAAAATCCAATGAGATAAATTACGTAAATCATTTATCACAGTGCCTGCACAGAGGAACACTCAAAGTTCACCAGGTCATTCTGCTGTGGCGGTCATGATTCTCCCTTCGTGTTCCCTGGAGATCATGACTAAGTAGCTGGTGAGCAGAACTCACCAAGGGCTGGAGGGGGCTCCTAGAGGAGTATGTTCCACCCCCTGCCTCCACACTTAGCTCTTCTTGGGGTTTTCTGGATTTGAGAAGCCCCAGGGTGAGTGTTGTTGAACCCTCACTTGAAGACATGACAAGTGTCTCACACCTCACGGAGAGGAGTTTTACAGCTCAGATGACTCGAATGTCGCCCATTTGGGTGTCATCCTGAGATGGCAGACAATTCTGACCGTCCCACTGTACAGTTTTAGAGCACCTGCCATGCCAGGCACTGCTGTCACGTGACCCAGAACGGTGTCCAGATTACTTGGAGGCAGCGGCTGTTTTCATATTGGAGTTTACGAAAGCAACCAAGGTGTTTTGCCACGATCATAAAAATTTGACTAAGTCAGTTTAACTTCCTTAAAGGGAAAGTCTGTTTGCATAAAACTTTCAGAGGCAGAGGTGAAACCAAACTTTAAAAAAAATCCATAGGAATGAAGTGAATTGGTCATTTGAATTGATTTTTAGCAACTTGGCCTGCTCCCTTTTCAGGTGGGTTATTTCATTTTCTTTAACTACATGGTGCCCCTGGTGTTGTTAAAGCATGCGTAGGGGTTGTTTGTTTGTTTGTTTTTATTATCTAAAGTCCATACTTCATTGAGATTATCTTAATTTACCTAATATCCCTTTCCTGTTCCAGGACCCCATCCAAGATACCACCTTGTCATATCTCCTTAGGCTCCTTTTGGCTGTGACAGTGTCTCCGACTTTCCTTGTTTTTGATGATCCTGACAGTTTTAAGGGCATATTGTAGGATGCCTCTCTATTGGAATTTGTCTGATGCCTTTTTCTCGTGGTTAGACTGAGATAATAATGGGTTTTGGGAAGGAAGACCATAGAGGTAGAGCTATTCTCCTTACACTATATCAAGGGTATGGACGATCAAATTGACTTTCACTATTGATGTTTACCTTGGTCACCTGGCTGAGGTAGTGTTCATCATGTCTCCCCTATAAAATTAGTCTTTTATCCCCCTTTCTATGCTGTACTCTTTGTGTGCATAAGGCTTGCTTTTTCTTTTCTCTCTGATAAAGTACATGCAAACTGCTACATTGATCAAGATAAAAAAGGGGGCTGAGACATTGGTGTCGCACATACAAGACTGATTCCAGGCACTATTTCCACTTCTGTCATGTCTCACCAGTTCCAAAATGCGTTTTTCTCTGGAAATCCAGAGATCACTGTGACCGCTATCCTTCTCTTTCCAGGTTCAAAGGCTGCGTTCCAAGCTGTGGCTGTGGTAGACTCAACAGGGGAGTCGACAGTGAAATTACGCAGGGGAATTAGTCGAAGGGGCCTTCCAAGAGTCCCACAAGCATAATATCACGATGTTGTGGCCCAGGATATCCAGCCATATCTGGATTCCCTCCAGGACAGGTGAGGCTGGAGGTGGGCAGCAGTGGGGAGACGGAAAAGGAGAAGCCCCAAGGGCATCTGGGTGGGGGCAGCCTCACTCCCACCCACTCCTTTACTCCGGCATGCCGTACTCTTCTTCTCCACCTTCAGGAAGCTGTCTCGTTCTCCCAGGATCAGGAAATCTTCTGATGCCCTCAATTCACTCACATCCCTGCTGCCCTCCAGGGTGACTGATTTCTCTGGCTTGGACCGAAACGTACTGGTTTCAAGAGGCCGCTTTCCTCTGTTTTCTTATACTGAGTTGCCCAAATCTGTATTTGTGCTTATTTCAGTCTCTGGGTTTATTGCCAGCACTCAGTAAGAGAGCTGGAGGGAAGCGCAGTGAAATTAAAGCACCCCTGTAGCACATTTTCTGCACAGAAAGTGCCACCACCCCACCCACCTGGGTGGCTCCAAGTGCCACAGAGTCTGATAGCTGAGGTGCTTCCAAGGGACTTCAAGGACATCACCAGCCTTCCCCTCAGCAGTTGTTTTGGTGCTGGTGGTGCAGTTTTCTTCCTCTGCTGGACTTGTTGGAAACCGTGGAGCAGCTCAGGAAAGGGGGCCCCATGGCTCTCCTGGGTGAGCCCTCCCTGAATGGATGGATGCCTTTGTTTTTCCTTTTTTAATTAAAAAGTGGAAGGCTTACAGTGAAATTTTTCTGATCCTTGGAACTACCTCTCCTTACCGTAGTACTGTTGAGGAGGAGTCTTTGGAATTTTTCTAAGGAAGCCCAGTGTTTTTCTAGAAGGCCTGTTTTCTGTTTTTAAAAAAATATATTTTTTATTGATTTCAGAGAGGAAAGGAGAGGGAGAGAGAGATAAAAACATTAATGATGAGAGAGAATCATTGATTGTCTGCCTCCTGCACGCCCCATACTGGGGGATCAAGCCTGCAATCCAGGCATGTGCCCCTACCAGGAATTGAACCATGACTTCCTGGTTTAAAAGTTACAGGTTCAGTCCTGGCAAGGCCTTGCTAGCTTGGAGGAGTGAATCTCTGTCATCCTATGTGCCGGAACAGAAGAGTCAGGAGATAGATCCCAGGCCCTGCTCTGACACATGTTTGCTGAGCACTGGCAGGATGGTACACCTTCTCTGGGCTTGTTTCTTTTTCAATCATCTATGCATAGTCCTCTGGCTGCCTATCTCTGAGGATGTGGAAATGGGTCTGCAAATATAGTGCTTGTCATTTACACACAAGGAGGAGGACACAGGCTCCCTGGTATGGGCAGTGAGGGCCCAGAGTCCAGGAATGAAAACTTTAATCACTGGGAAGAGAATATCAACAGGGGGCTGCAGGTGACCTCAGTACTCTCCGAGATGACTTTTCCTTTCTTTGCAGAGGAAGATGGTGGTTCATCTTGTTTAGGTAAGGATGGGAGCCAGCTATGTTCAGGGTGGCTGCACCCTTCACCCTTGAGCCCTCTGGCCTCAAGGACTGGAGCTCAGGTGGGGTGGCTGAGTATGTATGTGTGTGGGTTGGGGCGGGGGAGAGCTTGAGGGGAGAAAGGTAGGTCAGGGCCCAAAGCAGGTTTTAGCATTAGTCTGGGGGTTGCATCTGTCCCCTCTAAGCAAACACATTGGTTGTGCATAGACATCACCTAGGGGAACTTTAAAAGTAGTGTTGCCCAAGTGCCACCTCCAGAAATTCTGATTTAATTGATCTGGGGGTATGGCCTGGGCATCAGGATTTTTAAAATCACTTTCCAGGTGATTCTCATGTACAGACAAGGCTAAGAACCACCGCTCTAACTTATTCGAAATCCTCACTACTCTTAGTGTGATCTCAAGGCTTCACTTTGGAAGGTAAGGACTCAATAAGCTTTGATTTCCGGGAGGTGGAGAAGAATTTGGGGGTGGTACTAGACTGGGGGTGAGCTAGGGAGATGGAAGTGGGGTCAGCGGGCAGCAGTGATGGTGGGTGTTTGAGAAGAAAGGTGCTTCATTTTAACAGGAAAGGATTAGAGGAAGACACAGAAGTGTTCTCCAGAAGAAACATAGACGAAGAGTAGGGTCCTGGTAATGGAGCTTGTTGGGCTGGGTAGGTTGGGTTCTTAACTGCTGCCTCTATAGGAAAGTCTTTGAACTTGGAGGATTTAAGAAACATGAAGGAGAAGGTGCAGGACACAGTGAGTGGTCTCCGGGATCTGACTGAAGAGGAGCGAGAAGATGTGCTAAGCGACCTCACTCAGTGCCTCACCACAGACGAGGAGCTGAAGGATCTAGATGAAAAAGTAAGAGACCCAAGAAAGAACTTGGGCAGCGAGAGGGAGAAGGCTAGGTGGAGGGCAGCGGACACACTGCAGACAATCTGCTTTACTGGGATTTGTGCTCATCTCCCATCTCCTGGCCATAGGTGTCTAAAGTCCTGACCTCCGATGAGCTGTAGATGGAGGGCACAGCAGGTCCTCTCCTGAGTAGCCTTTTTAATGCTGCTGGCCTCTTGGTTGAGGCACGCGTAGAAGCCATTCTGGAGTTCCTGGAAGCCTTGAAGGGTGAGGAGGAGTCTGGATGGATGCTGATGTGGAGGACATGCTGAGCAGAGGGGTTGTGGGGACCAAATCTTGGCAGGAGAGTGTTACACACTGCCTTTACCTCTTGTGAGGAATAAACCATCACATTTCAGAAAGTGGCCATTTCCCCAGACCAGGGGTTGAGGGACTGCCTCCTCTTCCCCCTTGGCACGGTCTCTGACCTCCTGGAGGCTAAGAGGGAAATAGGAGCCACAGCAGGAGCCCATTTGGAAATACTCCCATCTCGCACTCCCAGGAGCTCTCTGGAACCTCTTCTCAGGCTTGTCTTGGGTCTGATCAGACACTGCAGCCCTGTCCCACTATGTGCCTCTCCCTTTTTTTTACCCTCAGAGCTGTCTGAGGAGAAGGAGCTTATGGCTGAGACCCTAAAGAAGGGGACCCTGCCCCTGATGAAGGACCAGGTAAGAGAGTCTGGGCTGAGGGCCAGGCCTTAGTAGAAGTGAATGCCCATGCTTTCAAGGGACCCAGAAGTCCCAGGATTCTGTCCCTCCTGACTTTGTAGTTCTTTGTCAGCTGATGTCCATCAAGCTGGTTTGTGGCATATAGTTTCTGGGACAATTAGGAATGTGCAAGAGAGGGGGGTGTGTAACTGTTAGTCCCAGGAGGCAGTTGGTACCATCTTAAGTGCCAAACTGATTGGTTAGCAGTACCTGTCACTCTGCTGAGAGTATCAGGCTCTCCAGGCCCGCAGGAAAGAGGGCCCTCCTGGATGACTGTGTCTGCCGTGGGCTCAGGGTTCAGGAGTGTGGGTGGCCAAGTATTAGCCATTGCTGGTATATTTCTATGTTTCTAGCTTTTACAGTCTGGTGGGTTTCCTTCCAGGTGGAGTCTGTCCTGGAGCAGAGCTGGGGTGAGCAGCCCTGTGATGTGGGCTGTGCCCTTGAGACGCTCTATGCCCTCTATGTTGCTGTCTCCATCCTGCTGCAGCTGAGTGAGAAGCCTGCCTCTGTGCCTTCCTGTTCGCTCTTTGTTTTTTGTTTTTTTCAATCCTCACCCGAGAATATTTTTTCCATTACTTTCTAGAGAGAGCAGAAGGGAGGGAGTAGGTGAGGAGAGAGAGACAAACATCAACGTGAGAGACACATTGATTGATTGCCTCCTGCATGTGCCCCTAAGGGGACTGGGGAACCTGCAACCAAGGTATATGCCCTTGATCAGGAATCGAACCCAAGACCCTTTGGTCTGCAGGCTGATGCTGTAACCATTGAGTGAACTTAGCTTTTTAACCATTCTCCCCACACACCTCTGGGTGCTCCCCTCCCAGTCCATCCTCACCCCCACACCTTCCCCAAGTCACCAGAATGAGGTCTTTAGAACAAGCACCTGGCTCTTCTTCAATACATCCCGTTCCCCACATGATAATGTACAAACCCAGACTGGATTGTATGCATAGAATTCTGATTAAAAGTGGAAGATTGATCATATTTATTTCCTCTCCTTCTTGAAACTTCACTTAATGACAGTAAAGCAATAGAAAAGACATAAACCCACAAGAATAAAAGGAGTGAGGCAGCAGGTAAGGGATTTCAACACATCTTTGGAAGCTAGAAAGTCATTAAAGGAGTGCAAGCCGGGAGGTGCAGGGCTGAGGGGTGCCTTTTAGTTCTATTTAATATTTTTTAAGACAATGTAATTAAAAGTAAAAGACATATGCTTGTTATAAAGGATTTCAAATATTTCTCAAAGTCAAAGTTGATCCTCTTTTCCATCTAATATACAACCACTATTCACATTTTGGGGTATGTTAACATTTTTCCTGTGCAACAGCTTTTAAAATGGTAATTTAAACATGAAGCTAGCCCTAGCCGGATTGGCTCAGTGGATACAGCGTCAGCCTGCAGACTGAGAGGTCTCGGGTTTGATTCTGGTCAAGGGCACATGCCTAGGTTGTGGACTTGATCCCCAGTTAGGAGGCGTGCAGGAGGCAGCCGATCAATGATTCTCTCTCATCATTGATGTTTCTATCTCTCCCTCTCCCTTCCTCTCTGAAATCCATAAAAATATATTTAAAAAATAAATTAAAAAAATAAACATGAAGCTAGGGTGATATAACATAGATTTATTTTGTATCTTTTGAACTAGAGTTATTTTTTCTTTTAAGTTTGTAAAAATATTATATGCAACAGGAATTCTCATAAGTGCTGTTGGGAGTATATATTGGTCAACCACTTTGGAAGACTAACAGTATCTACCAAAACTAAACATATGCCTATGACCCAGCAACTCCACTTCCAAGGTATATACCCAAGAGAAATGAGTGTGCATATTCACCAAAAGACACGCATATACAAAAACGTTAATATAAGAGGCAAGCTAAAAACTCTTCAAATGTCCAATAACATTAGGATGGATACATATATTGTGCTATATTTATACAATAAAAAAGAACAAATTACTACTATACATAACAACATGGACTCTCACAGACATAATGCTGAGCAAATGAAAGAACATTGGTTTTTTAAATTTATTGATTTTAGAGAAAGGAAGAGAGAGAGAGAGAGAGAGAGAGAGAGAGAGAGAGAGAGAGAGAGAGAGAGAAACATCCATTTGTACTTCCACTTATTTATGCATTCATTGGTTGTTTCTTGTATGTGCTCTGACCTGGGATCGAACCCACAACCTTGGCTTATCAGGACAATGCTTTAACCAACTGAGTTAGGCCAGGGCAAAACACTCAAAAAGCATGTACTTACTGACAAGATATAGAAGCTCAAGCCAAAATATAAGTGAAAAGGAGACCTAGGAGATAAATGAAGTATCAGAACACTAATACAATTTTACCCCAGGTAAAGGGGGTTGAGATCTGCAAATCTGAGTAAGTTGGGGCTTCAGTTTGGCCAGCCTTGTAGTCCTGAAGTCAAGGCCAAGGACCCATCCAAGAGGGGAGTCTAATAAAAGCAGACATTCTCCGTATTAAACTGGAATCTCATTACGGTAAGGGTGAACTATCAGTAAACCCACAGCCCTGGTCTCACCTGCAGGAAACTGTGGGGAAGATTTTTGGGATTGAGTGAAGAAGAGGTTTATAAAAAAAGACAAAAGTTCTGAAATATTGTGGCCGTAGGCTAGTCCTTTCACAGAACTTAGCCTGCATTTTCATCATCTGGGTGTTTCAGAGTATCTCAAATTGCAGACTTAGTTTATGAGGGAACAGGATTGGTTGTGTACCCAGATACCTGTCAGAACTAAACACCAATCTTTTCTGGAGGAAGTTATTTTCATTTCCACAGAAAACATTTAAAGGGACAAGAGTGGTTCCCAGTAAAAAATAACAAAGCATACAAGGAAATGTAAGAATAAGCAGAAACAACAAACAGCTCAGACATAGATCCTCATGCATAAACAGACACTTGATATATGGGAGAAGTATCATTACAGATTAGTGGGCAAAGGCTAGACTTTTCCTTTATTTTTTTTACTAGCATTGCAGGAAATGTTAAAGGGAGTGCTTTAAGAAGAAATTGAGAGAGAGAGGAACATATGTCAAGGCTAGACTTTTCAATAAATGGTCCAGGACAATTGGGTAACCACATGGATAAAAAATGAAATTTGATTCCTACCACCCAGCATATCTAAAAATTCCAGGTATATTTCAGACCTAAATGTGAAAGGCAAAATTATAACTATATTAACATTAAAGACTTTTGTTCAATCAAAGATATAAAGAAGTGCCCTAGCTGGTTTCACTTAGTGGATAGAGCATCAGCCTGCAGACAAAAAAAAAGAACTGTTTGCTTCTAAATACAAAAATAATATATATGCCTTTATATTGTATAAGTGATTTCAAGCAAATTAATATATGGAAAGTACAAAGTTTTTATTGTATTATACTTTGCTACTCTTCTTGACCTTAATATAGTCTTAGGCACAGAGCAACAGATTCAGTTTGTAAACAAAACATTTCATTAAAAATCATCCACTAAATACACATTCCTTTGTACAATGGAGATATTAGATTAAATGCCTTCTTAGAAATGCCATGTCAACTATCTTTTTTTTCTTTTTTAGTTTCTAAAATGTATGTTTTCCAACGTTTTGGTCTCATTGAACTTTCTTAATGGAACTATGATGCTCTGGGATGTGAACAAATCTTATGTCCCCCACTTCCACAAGCAAGTAGCAATGCTTTCACCTCTAGTCTTCATATTGCAATTTTCGTTTGAAGTTTATGGACAAAATTTAGCTCCGTAGGCAAGGATGGAAATGCAAGTGTGACAAGTAACATCAGCAGCAGGACTAAAAGTCCCAGGACTACAAACCACTGCAGAGGAAAACACATGGAGTAGATTATTATAATTTCAAATAGAGGTATTTTATACCAATAGTATAAAGCTGCCTTTAATAACACATCATTTCTAAACCTATGATATATTGAGTAATGTTCTGTCAAGTAAGTTATAGAGAATATTTACGAATTTCAAACATTGTAATTTAATAATTTTAAAGGCAGGAGAAAGTTAGAATCCCATCTTTCCCATTAGTATCAGCATTTTATAGTATCTTCTGCAGTGCCCCATTTATGAGTTCCTATGCCTAATTCTCTAGTTCCTAATTCCAATTCTGTTTTCTAGGTAGGACCATTCTGTGTTCCTTCACAGTATAGTAGCTTAAGTCAGAACACTATAGAAATGTCCTGTAATATAAAGGAGTATATTAGGAAGAATTAATACAGATGAAGATAATTATATTTAGAAATTTGGTCTTTGAATTTTTACTTTTCTTTGGTTAAATATGACTTTTTTTGTAAGAGGATTGCTATAAAGATTCAATTCAATTATCCTAAGTGAATTATTAATTTGTTCTTCTGACTAAGTACCCTAAATAGTTATATATATATATATATAATATAATTTTTATTACATTTATTGGAGTTGGTTAATAAAATTATATAGGTTTCAGGTATACAATTCTATAATACATCATCTGTAGATATTTATTATAATTACCGCAACAGGTAGCACAATTACTGTGTAGACCTTCATTTTTCCCAAAGCCTGGACGACAGCTATCCATACGTGCCATTTGAAAACTGTGGTCTATAAAATGCATAGCTGGTAGAGTTTTATTATAGCCATGGTAGAAAATAAATGCTTGGCTTCGGAAAAATTCTGCTATTCGATCTCTTGCCTATATTTTAAAATAGCAGTGAAAAATACAATGACTAAACTGTGAAGCAATTTCTCCTCCTGCATCAGAGGCAATGAAACGTACTATCAGCACACTCACGCCATCCATGTTTTACACAAAAGATGAATTCCTGAAAAGTTATGTTAATACTAAAATTAGCCTTGACCTTATCAACTATTATCAATTCATATGTAAACTGGTTAAGAAAAATTAACGAGATTAATAAGCACTTATTTTGAATTATTTGCAGCATGTCTATTCCATTTTTAGATAATATTTATTATTTCTAATTCCAAAGAACCAAGTAAAATGGAAACTAAACGTTTTCTCTAATCAGCATTATAAACTAATGAATAAATTTTATTTTATTTTTTTAAGCATAGAGTTTAATAAGGACTAATATAAACACAGTGCTTCCCATAACCCATGCACAATATAAAGGTTATGGGCTCAGGAACTAGACCAGGAAGGAGTGTGAAGGGATTTTTTTAGACTATGTCTTTAGCCTCTGAGGATGGCCGAGGAGACAGCTACTATTATGATCACTAGAGGCCCGGTGCATGAATTCGTGCACAGGTGAGGTCCCTCAGCCTGGCCAGATCAGGGCCAATCGGGCCGGCCGGCCAGGGGAAGGGACCGCAAGACATTGGCCAGCCATGGGAGGTTGGCTGTGGGAGTGCACTGACTACCAGGGGGCAGCTTCTGCATTGAGTGTCTGCTCCCTGGTGGTCAGTGTGCATCATAGCTACTGGCCAGTCATCTGGTCGTCTGGTCATCCGGTCCTAATGGTCACTTAGGCTTTTATACACAGTGGGGCCTTGACTTACAAGTTTAATTCGTTACGTGACGGAGCTCATAACTCAAATTACTCATATGTCAAATCAAAAAGTGAACGAGTGAGACACGTGATGCTGGGCTGATGTTGTGGCGTTCACTGTGACGTTCGCTGCGCCAACTAGCAGTGGGGTATCTGAAGCTGGCTCGTAACCCGAATTTTAGCTCGCAACTCAAAGCAAAAAATCGGCCGAGAGACGGCTTGTATCTCAAAAAACTCGTTAATCGGGACACTCGTAAGTCAAGGCCACACTGTATATCGATCATAGATACAGTTTTGAAAGAACCACTGGTTTAACCTAGGATGACCTGATTGTGAGGTTGTTCTTCCAGCTACTGCTTAGTTAACATTTGGGGGACAAAAACCATTTTCTGTCACTGAAAAATATATATTAACTTAGGGAGCTATATAATATTCCATATGTACTATTCCAAAACAAAGCATCTTGAAATAGCCAAGACTCACAATCTCAGTATAAATAGCCAAAATCAAAAGTCAATAATACTTTATATTTAAGCTTTTAAAATAAAAGAATAATTTAAGTCTACTTCTGTAGAATGTCTTTATTATCGATAAATATTCACAACATGGAGAAATAGATTTTTGAATTAGTTAGAAAAATTTTAAATAGCTTTATTGACTATTTAAATACGTTCCCCTTATAATGAAATTCTCACCTGGAGGATATTATAATTAGTGATATCTTCACAGTCTACAGCTTCATTGCATGCACTTTTCCACTGTGGTACAAAAGCATGAACTAGAAAGGAAAAATGACATCTTCACAAAAGGATTCTAAAACGTTCCAAAAATTCCAATAAAGCTCTAAATACTGAACTCAGTATGACTGGGTGCATGGGTTGAATCTATCTGATCCCAGTAATAAAGTTGCACAAACTAAATTTATGCATTATGATTTTACTCCATCTGGGGGCTAATGGAAGTAACTACAAGGCTTTAAAATAAATAGAAATAAAATAAATAAAAATAAAGTTATTTTGGTTCCTCCCTTTTATTAAGTTCTCCAAAATCCAATATAAAATTCTGTAAAAAGCTATGGTAAATTTTAGCTGCATAGTTAAAAACCATATTTATAAAAATAAGGAACCATATATCACAATTGAAGGTAAATACTGTAATGTGTTAATTTTTTTAACCATTAAAGACTAACTATATACTTTAGTGCTTAATAAACATTTAAGGCCTACTATTTGTAAGATAGCTCACCATTAATATGATAATTAGTTTTATAATCTGTCATGGTTCAAGATTAAACTCATAAAATTAAAGAAAATTTTTTTACCTTGAAAGGCTATAAATAATTCAGGTATGATGCCATGTTTTGGAAGTTTGACAAAATGGCATTTATATGATGGTTGTTTGATATGGCAAGACAAATCAGAAATTAAATTATTCAAGATTTTCTTAAGCACTGTAAAAAGCTGTTCATTGTATCTTCCTACACAAGATTTTGTGGTAAAACGTACGGCCATCTGATATGAATAATCAGGTTCCCGATAGGCTTAAAGGAAGATGAGAATAAAAACAATTGTGCCTAGCATTAATTATCTGTAACAATTTTCAAATAACATGTAATAGTAAATTCATCAATCTTACAAATCAGCATACATACTTAACAATAAAATGTTTTATCAGTTTGCTCTCATAAAACTATACAAAACTAATAACTAAATGAAAAAAATGTTATTTTCATTTGATATATTATCTACTCAGTACACATAAAAAAATGGCTTTGGTGGGCTGGCTATATATATATATATATGTTAACAGTATCAAGGAAAAAATAAGATTGGGGGAGGGTCTTCATTGGCAGAGTGTCATTGTTGTCAGAATAGCCAATGAAAGCGATCATTAATTTGCTTTTATAGGATTAAACATCAGTTTTTAAGATACCTGTCAAAATTATGACAAAGTAGATTGCATACCTAAACAGTGGGAAGTGGGAGGCTGAAAGGGGATAATTTAGTATACACTATCTTGACATTAATTTAAGAGTTTGCCTGGTCAAATAAAACCAGAATACTCTGTAAATCATAATGATTATATAGGGTGTCCCAAAAAATGTATACACACACTTAGAATAATTATAAAGGCAGTGTTTATTAAAATACATTTTATTTTCAAAATTGAGCTATCAGCTGTTAAAGTGCATGTACATTTTTTGGGCATACCCTGGATATGACAGAATCATTTTCACTAAAGAAACCATATACTTAATTCTTATCCAAGCTAAGTATATTAAGTTAAAATGTGCCTATATTCTTACCAAACATCATAAAGTAATATCTATTCTTTACCATCTTTTCTTTTTGGGTTTGTACTTTGATAAGCTTATAAGAAAGAGTACATGTATAAAGTCCAGATAAAGACTCCATAAAATCTTTCACCATCAGCTTTCCTGTTTTAGTTATATTTATTCGATAATTTCCTAAACAGAAATAGTAAATTACTTAGTTATTTAATATATAACAATTCAAACATTATTTAGTAAGCTTAGGGTTACAAGTAAATACAAAAATGTAAAATTTAATGGACAGTTTTAACTTTAAGAATTCAACAAAATCTTAATTCTGTCATATTACTCTTTGCAGAACTATATGAGATAAGTACAGCTTTGAAATAGGTTTTGGTTTTCTTTAATTCATTTCTTGATGCATCTAATTTCAATTGGTTTATACGAATAATTCAGTAAATAAAATTACACTGTCCTGTAATGCTATACAATTTATTCACATAAGACATAAATTAATATTTATAATCCATGGCACTCTTCTAATATAATAAAAATTACATATTAGATACCTCATCTCCTTTTACAGGTGCTATGAGGATAAATTTTAGGTTTTATAAAATTTTTGAACTAATACAACTCTGGGAAGTGGGGTGTAAAAATTACTGCTTCAGTTTCTACATAAGGAGATAATAAGGCACAGACCAAGATATATCATTTATCTAAGTGTGGAGCAAGTGGAATTGCAATTAAAATTCAGCCCAGCTGTTGTAGCTCAGTGGTTGAGCATTGACCTATCAACCAGGAGGTCACAGTTTGATTCCTGGTCAGGGCACATGCCCAGGTTGAGGGCTCAATCCCTAGTGTGGGGCATGCAGGAGGCAGCCAATCAATGATTCTCTCTCATCATTGATGTTTCTATCTCGCTCTCCCTCTCCCTTCCTCTCTGAAACCAATAAAATATATATTTTAAAAAATTAAATTTCAATTTTTTCATTCTAATAAGTGATAGTGCTTTTCTAAAAAGTGTTCACATCATTAAAAAGGTATTAAAATCAAATAATTTACCTGTTAATGGCTTTTCATCAGGCCCAATCCATAAGTAGGTAGGGTCCACTGTTTCTTTTTTAGCAAGGTGTATATCCATACAGACAAGGAATGGGCTATTATGGTGTAATTCTACATATATCTTCACTGTGACAAGATAAAATAACAGATAACTACATTATATAGCAAAATTAACTTAATAAGTGCAATACCTACCATTTTGTCCCAAAGATACTCTGATTACTTCTTTTCAGATTTCACTATTTTTAAAATCAGCGTATCATTCATGATAAGATTTAGAATGCTAAAGCCCTTTGTGTTTTTCATATTTGTTTTTGTTTTTTTTTAAATCCTCACCCAAGGATATTTTCCCATTGATTTTTAGATAGACTGGAAGAGAGAGAGAAATATCATATCGAAGTGAAGAAACATGGATTGGTTGTCTCCTGCACATCTCTAACCAAGGCCCAGGCAGGGGAGGAGCCTGCAACCGAGGTAGGTGCCCTCCCCCCCCCCCCAATCAAACCAGGGACCCTTCTGCCTGCGCCTGCGCAGACCTTCTATCCACTGATCCAAGCCGGCTAGGGCTCTTTCTCATAGGTTTTAAAACTCTAGACTACTAGTCAATACTTTTCTTTTTCTGTAATATTATAGTTTTGCTTATAAAAATGTACACAATAAAATGTACAAATTCAGAACTCACTGCAATCATAATTATTTGAAGGGTTAGTGGAATCAATTTAAAGATCAGAAAAGGACTTGGGCTTGGTTGCGAAACTATTTTAGATGATAATTGTCACCCCTAAAGGAAACTTGATATTTAACTATAAATGTCCTCTAATTGGGAACAATAATTAATCCTATATGGGGCATACTAGGTTGATTTTCTGCAATTAACCTATTCCGTTTCAGACTTGGTGGAAGCAGCAATAATCTGCTTGGAACCAATGTGGCCCAAGATATTAATTTTAAAGCCTATTGAATCCCAGGTTCTGAACATATAAAGAAGACACTGTCCTACAATTTGGTGGTGTCAGGGAGGGGCAGAGCTCCAAACAATGAGAGATTCCAAACATGAGAAATGCTATGAACCGGCCCAAAGTTATCTAAAGTTAGCCATTTGACTAGTGTTCGGGGGAATGTGGGAAAGTTCCATCACAGCGATAAAGGGCATTTGAGCTGAACCTTAAAAGATGTTGTAGGAGGAGTTCTAGATAAGAAGGCGGAGCGAGAAGAGTGTTCCAGAGAGAGAGACTTCCAGTCCTGGAAAGGACTCCTCTGAGTGGGCCTGGTGCGTTGCAAAGCAGCAGAGACACCTGGAAGTGAGGTGGCATCAGCGAAAGCGATCGGGACCGAATCCTAGTTCCTTATCCTTACGAGACGTGGGGCTGGAGGCCAGGTGACGCGACTAAGGCGCAGTAGGGTAGCTGTCAGGACGGCGCGAGGCAACCTTCAGCCAGTGCAGCAAAGCCCACGCGAGACGGTCACTAAGCCTTCGCTGCCTTTCCCTCCACGGGAACAACTGTAGCAGGTCCACGGCACCCGGCTCTTCTGCTAGACTGTGCAGGTGGCGAGGTCTTTATTACCTGTGTGCACTAGCTTGCCGTACACGAAGCCTTTCTCAGTGAATTCGGAAAAACGCTGCCATCCCACTGCGGAGGAAAGAAACCACTGACATTTTAGGTCGAAGAGGAGCCAGGGGCTCAGAGTGGGACAGGGCGGGGCGAAGCGAAGCGGGGAGGACAGGCCAGAGGGGAGAGTCCTGGAGGCCGGGCGGGAGTTTGCCCACCTCTGGTGAGGTACCAGAGCACCGCGGAGACTAAGACCCACGCTCGCATCGCCTCGCAGGGGCTAGCGTCCCCCAGGGCTGGGCGCTGAGGGGCCTGCAACTTCCTATCTCGGCCCCGCCCAACGCCTCCCCATCCCCCCTCCACTGGGCGGAGCAAACCGCCGGGGTCACGCCGGGGGGCGGGGCGAGAGGGATCTGGGCACGCGCACTGGAGGCCAGCGCCCCGCCCCCTCGTGCGCGTGCGCACGTGGCCTGCGTCATGTGGAAGCTTCGCGCCTCCCGTCTGGCGCCATTCCTCCCCCCCTCCACGGCGCGCTGGGCGACCTACTCCTCGGAGCAGCCCTTGCCGGAAGGAAAGAGGACGGGAAAAGAACCCCAGGCTTGGCGTGTGGGCCACTTCCTTAGGCTAGGGGCCGAAGAGTTCGATGAGAAGAACACCGCGGGTCCTCAGTATGGCGGTGGGGTAGGGCGGGCTGGGCATGCGATTATATTAGGCCCCGGGGAAGGGAGAAAGAAGCTTGCGAGAACTTCCTCCTCACAGGGAACGGAGAGCATTTCCTATGTCGTTTTTCTCGTGAACAGTGTCTGAAACCGTGCCACAACCTTTTTCAAAGTCGTAGACTCATTTTGTACCCAACTGCATTTTTCTACCCACGAGACGAAAAAGGTGTTTCCATGCCTTCCCACTCCAGAGGAACGTCTACTCTTCGCTTTCAGCTTCCCCAAGGGACAGGCGAGACCGGGCATGCCGATCTGTGCGGTCACCTTGCTCTGAGACATGGGCGCTATGGCCGGGCCAGAGCCCAAAGCCGCTTTCCCTGTGGGGATGGAGAAGGCGAGATCAGAGGGAGGCCAGGCCCGCGCCTGGGTCTCCGGGCTTCCTTCCTGGCCGTTCACTCGGGGGCCCGAAAGCCGCCTGTGTTGACTGTTTCTTAGCAGCGGGACACCCTCGGTCGTGGTTTTGAGTAGGCTGGTGGGGAGAGAGCCCAAGGTTCAGACAGGGTGCAGAAGGATTATTTTGGGTGAGATCAAGAGGTGGTGTATTTTTTTTTTTGTTTCTTTCTTTTTTCAGTTTTATTTCCTTCCAGCCGAGTCAGTACTTGGACTGTCTCTGATGGTCCAGGAGCAGCCTTTGTCAGTGATTTCATTTTTAGTCACTGTTAATTTTACTTACATAGCATCAGCCGTGAAATGTGATTCACTGAGTCAGATCCACCCCTGTCAGTTACCCTGTCTAGATTCAGTTTAGCCTCAACTGTTCCTTCTTAAGGCGATGAAAACGAAGACCAATGAGCTTTGATTCCCTAGAAGTTTATCAGAGTTTATTCCTGTTTTTAGTCAAAGTGCGTTATAAACCGAGCGTTTTATTAGCTTCCCAGTTACAAGTAATTGATCCTTGTAAATCCTGTCGGATAAATTTGAATTCTATCAGAAGAGACTTAACCAAATGAATAGTATGTTTTTATTGATTTCAGAGAGGAAGGGAGAGGGAGAGAGTGATAGAAACATCCATGATGAGAAAGAATCATTGACTGAAAAAAAAAAAAAGAATCATTGACTGGCTGCCTCCTGCACACCCCCTGCTGGGGATTAAGCCTGAACCCTGGGCATGTGCCCTTCACTGGAATCGAACCCGGGACCCTTCTGTCCGCAGGCTGACGCTCTAACAACTGAGCCAAACCAGCTAGGGCCAGATTTCCTTATTTTTTAGCTAATGTCCTTTTTCTGCTCAAGGATCCCATCCTGGATCCCACATTACATTTAGTTATCGTGTGTCCCTTAGGTTCCTCTTGGCTGAAACAGCTTCTCAGACATTTCTTAATTTTGATGACTTTGACAGTAATAGTTCTGATGACATCGATCTGACCTTTGACCTTAACTGGTAGGCACTTTGAAAAATGTCTCTCTTGGAATTTGCCTGATGTTTTCCTCACTAGTAGTCTGTGGTTGTGGGTTTTTGGTGTGGAAGACTACAGAGGTAAAATGCCGTTCTCCTCACATCATATCAAGTGAACATTCTGTCAACAGGCCTTACACTGTTAATGTTACCTTGATAACCTGCTGAAGTAGTGTTTATCAGGTTTCTCTACTATAAAGTTACTATACTTTTTTGGAAGGAAGTCACCATGTGAAGCCCACACTTAAGGTGTGTAGAGTAGCTACATAAATTATTTTACCCGCTTGCTTTTTACCTATCCTCTTAGGTTTCACTCTCTGGAGTCCAAAATACACAATTTTGAATTATTTAGAGAGTAGTAACACGTTCCAATGTTAACTATAAGGAACATTGCCATGGAAGATAAAAGTTTTTTATAACTTTTTAATATTCATCCTTACACCATCCCTGTGAAATTTTACAGTTCCTCTTCTGTTACTTTGATGTGCTATTTTTTGCTTTTAGAAACTAACAAACAACAAATTTCCCCTTTCAATACTAAAATTAGACCTGGTGTTTAGAGTATTTCTCTGAAATTGATATTATCCTGTAGAACTCCAACCCATACAAGCTATAGAGATGCCTGGCCTTAAAACAAAGCCTATCTAATGCATTCACTCTTTCAAAAAAAAAAAATCACACACACATACATAGATATGTATATATGTTGACCTTCTGTACCAAGGCATATTTAAAATAAACTAAAATTCATAAAATTGCAAGCGTACTTTAACTTATAAGAGTGGGTTTCTTCCAATATGGTCTGCTGATGCACAAACTCCCAATCTTAAGTCTCAGATATATTTATATACACTAATAATATAAATTTATACCAAAGGTGATAGTGATTTTTTTGAGAATCATTCACATATTGTCCAATTCAGTACACTGGGTATCTTTATAAGGCTCACCTAAACATGTCCTTTAGACTTAAGTGTGAAGAAAAGCTCTGCTTTTGAAAAACTATTATGTGGTCACTTCCCCTTTCCTCTCCCTATAGTCAGATGTGTGCTTTACTTCTATAAAGTGGGAAGGATGTTGGGAAAAGATGCTTAAAGTACATCTTTGTGTACTAACATCTTTGAGTTAATTTTACTATCTTATCCCCTGACCCTTAACTCCACTTTTTAAAAACTTACTTTTCTGATACATTATATGTGTATTTTTGTAAGCTGTCTGGGGTCCTATTTGAAAGAAGGCAGGGTAGTAAAAAAATTCACAGACATAGTGTGTGTAGTGTTTTGTGAGTGGTGGCAGATAAACTAAGCAGTTCCCAGAAAGGAAAACCCAAGTGAGAGAATTGCTTCCAAAAATGAAAAAGTTGATAAAAATGTCCAAATCCTATTGAACTGTCTTAGAAATTTCTGCAAATTTGGACCAAGAACTTTTATCATGTGAAATGAAAAACTGAGGAAGAAAAACATAATACTTCGAATGAAGTTCTCATTGTTATTCATGGCTATGATCTCGGAATCTAGACCCAAAGTTCCAGATTTTGCTCAATTTAAGACAAACCTCTTTTACCTTAACCTTGCAAGAAAGCCATCCGGACTCCCCCGCCCTTCACCCAATGTGATAATACTCTCTCATCCATATCCTTCTAAAATAGACATTTTGAGACAAGTGGCTGATGCGCCATTTCCATCCTATAGGGGTTCTCCAGTTTGACATTCAAAGAGGGGATGGAGGCGCGGAACCTCCTGCGCTCCTCCGTGAGCGTCTTTTAAAGCCGCCGCCAGCCAGCGCCGCTGTAACCCCGCGCACCAGCAGGTCGCGGGCTCCTGTCCTTGTCGGTCTGCGCCGACTCAGCAGCGGATCCTGGGGACTCCCCGAGCCAGGAATCTCCCGCCAGCTGCGAGCTGCGTCCTGGCGACGGCAGGAGCACGTGGAGTGGCCGGGTAGCCAGAGCTGCTGCTCCAGCCCAGCCAGGCGGCGAGATGGAAGGTGAGCCTCCAGCCTGCTTCTTTTGTAAAGGGTCTTTGAAAACGCGGCCAGGGCACGCAGCAGAGAGAGTTCCTTCTGAATCTCGGTTTTGCTTCTATTTGTTTCTTTTGTCAAAAGTAAACATGAGGCATCTCAGAGGGAAAAGCGCGTCGGTTCTCATACATCTCTCATACGCTTCCCTTCTTGCCAACTTTGGAAAGTGGTAACTTGTCCGAAATGTTGTTTTTTTAGGGGGTGTCAAACATGAGGGGTCAACTCTTAAGTCTACAGAGGAAGAGTGCTTACGGGCGCCCTGAAATGGCAGCAAACATGGCTTGGAATAAATAATCCCTTTGGATGTTTCTTTTTTCACCTATGGCCTCAGCGTCCATTGGATTTAGGCTAATCTGAGTGGCATGTTTAGAAAGAAAGGTGACTTTTTTCTTCTAAGAATAAATGCTGTCATATAGGAAAGGTAAATTTTAAAGTGGTTGGCACCTGCTGGTCCCTTGGAACTCGATTTTCCAATGATCCTTTTTTTACCCATAGCAAAAATCAGGCGCACATTGAGTTTCATTTGAATTAATTTTGAAAGCCATAAAATTATCTTTGCTTCTCCAAAAAATTTCAACATGTATTTCTTTGGGATAACCAAAATTTCATACTAGTATAAACGTTGTAATAGTCTTTTCAACAAGTGTTACTAAAATCTTGAAAATGGCAGATATATCTCAAGTTGGGGGAGGTGGTCCTACTTTGAAAATCAGAATTTATGAGAAATGTATTCGTTCAATTAATAAATGAGAGAATGACACCTAATTGAAATGTTAATTTTATAAATATCATGGATAGCATGGATTTTTCTTCATAAAAATCAAAGGATCTCTTAATGCCAATGAACCTTCATCTTAGGTCTAGAGCATATGAAGTTATTAAAGTTAGATTAATTTGGGATATGAAAATAAATATGATGAAGCTTTTATTTCACAATATAATTGAGTGCAATGGTGTGGTCCTAAATCCTCAGTTTGTACATGGGTATGCTAACAATTTTTTTAAACTACCTTGGCCCATATACAAATTTTTTTTCCTCTAAGTAGAATGCCAAATAAGTCAATGAACAGTATGTATTTAGTATGTTCATAGAAACTTTAAAATGGCCATTATTGAATAATGTTCAAGTATTTTCTCTTATGAAAAATTCTTTATGCTTTAAAATTTTTTAATTATTAGGGTTTTTAAAATAACTCTTAAAAATTGGCACTTTGAATATTTTAAAAATGGTTTATGAAGTGTACTTTTTAACATGTAAAAGTTCTGGCCAAGGACAGGAAAAAATTAGATTACTGTACACTATGAAAAAATACTTTTAAGAACTCTCATGCTTTTATTATAAATGAATTGCTGAATTTGTTTTTATGAAATTATAAATCAGGACGCCAACACTATTTTTTTCTAGTCTTAGCCATTTCACTTCTCAAGAATAATGTACAGAATAGTGTAAATTCATGGAAATTAGAGTGTTTCTCTGTAAATGTTACTACTACCAAGTTCATTTAATGTGAAGTAAAGAAATTATTAACTAAATAGCATAAATTAGAATATTAATGCCCTAACAAAGACTTTTAGGTAAGCCTGGATGAAGACTCTCTGGATAAGGAAGGAATGAAAACTTGTGTAGAATTCAGAATGTACTATATATGGAAAGAGATACAATGTAGAATATAGATCAATGATCAGTTGTGAGTTTAGATGACTAAATTCATAAGGCCATGGAGATTGATAGTATATAGTAAGCTTAATGCAAAAATTTCAACACTTAATCAAAACATAAACATTTAAAAATGGTTAAAGATGTGACTTAAGCTATTCTAACATCAAGTCCTTGAGGACAGAGTAACTTATAGTAAAATATCTTGTTCATTGATAGCCACCCAAGATTGACTAATATGGCTCATGTGTGTGATATTTAAAGTATATTTATATTATTTTGATATTTTGGTCTCAATCTAGCATAGAGATTTGATCTATATTGTATACTTCTCATTTTTTGACAATGTAAGAAAGTTGAGTACTTTATGGAATGCCTTTATTTTTTGCTCAATTTGTTGGCCAAATTGATATGCTAGAGTTTACTGTGAAGCTATATAGTTAGACATTTCTTTAGCATACAAAATCTTTTTAAATTCATTCATATTTTTATTCAATAGACATTTATTGAGACTTTATGTGTGCAAATATCAGATAAAATATGCCTTTGAAATAGAAATCTTCTCATATAAAAATAGTAAATGTACATAATAAATCAGAAGCTATAAATTTTTTCTCACAATCTGTGATCCTAAATATTTTCTTTTTATTTGTTTTTCAAAGTACATATTTTACTTACATAGAATAGTGAAAGGTGAGCACGAATAATGGTTTGTAATCCAGTTTATATAGCATTATGTGCTGCTTATTTGTTCTGATAATCCTACATATTTTCTATCGAAAGACTATTTATGTTGCTAAATTTTGTTATTTGAACTATAATAATTAATTCCATCTATCTGGTATGGTTGAGAAATGAGGTGGTTCATAAATATGAATTTCACAAGTATTGGCATGTTTCTCATTTAATATAAAATCTTTCTATTTAAACAATATTGGATAGAGATTTTTCTAAGTCTATTTGTTTTACAGCCCTCTGCTTTATAAACAGGTACACAAGAGATAACTTTATTTTGGTGACCCTGGGTCACTATTTTGACCATCAGGTAACATATTGTTCTAGAGTATATTCTCATAGGGGTTTTGAACTGTGCAGAACTGAATGCCCCTACACTAAATATTCCCTGCTTATTGTGCACTTTTTGTTTCCTTCTTGATGAGAAGACAAAGAAGATGTCTTTTCTTCTACTTCTTACTACATTGTTTTTGTGGAAGCCATCTTACATTTCAAGGTCCCTTTCCATGCTCTGGATGGTTGAGATTTACAGAGATATATCCTTCGAATGGTGGAGTGTAATAGCCCTCCATTATGAGCTGATGAAGGATGAAATGGTAAAGGTCAAAGAAACAAGCCACAGAAAGGTCATGGGGTCCTAGTAGGACATAATTTTAGAAAATTTCCTATAATCCAATGAAATAGACTCTTTCACACTTCTTCTATGTCTGCTAAAATTTTCACCCCATTCGTTACCTGATTGTGCCTGTCTGCTCATCTTTCAAGACTCAGGCATAATCTCCTTCTGATGGCCTTCCCTGTTACCTTCTGGTACTTATTCTACCCAGCTCCTCACCTCCCTTAGCTAGGCTAGAGACCTTTCCTTTCTGTGCATACTTTTGCCAATTGTGCTGAAATTACTTACTGATTTAAGTGTTTATTTCCCCCCTAGTCTTTAAGCTTCTTATTTTTCTACGTTCAGTGACAGAAATAGTTCCTGGTTCGTAAAAGACCCTCAGAGTTTGTTGCATTCAGTTAAGAAACTAGTGCTGAGGAGTAATTTTCATTATGTTTATTATGATGCCTTTTATTTTATTAGTTTTTGTGAGTAGGGGATTGGTATTAGCAATTCTTTGGTAGAACTCAGAAAATTCTTAAAGTACTCAATTAAATGGTATAATAGAAGAAGGAAGCTTAGAAAACAAAAAATTTGGGGTTTTGTGTGTGTTTTTTGGCTAGCCTATCACTTAAAGCCAGATCTTATCTATTAACTTTATATCAGCAGATTTTAGGATCACATATTAGTCCATTGAAATACAGATCAGATATAAGCAGAAATTTGTTTTCTCAATCGGCAAGATATAGATGATTAAAATTAGCATAAAAATTTTCAGTGATACCTTTTAAATATCTTATTATAAATTTGTCATTAATATATATATGTATACTAGTATATACTTATACTTATTTGGGACTAAAATATCATTGGTAAATATTTTATTGGCCAGCCACTGTTAATTGGCTCCTAACTCAAGCTATAGTTCTTAGATCATGTATGAGAACCGAGTGATTAACACAGAAACCTGCATGCAGTAAGTGCTCAATAAATCTTTTTTTGTGCTAAGATTAATTAATTATTGTGAAAAGAGAACCTAAATATCACAAGGACATATAGTGCACTCTGCTACCTGGCCTTTTAAAAATAAATTTCTCCACTAATAAAAGCCTAGGTGGTCCTCATACCCTCGCGCATGACATTGTCACAAGATGGCCACCACAAAGATGGCCGCCACAAACATGGCCATCACTAGATGGCCACCATAATATGGCCGCATGCACAGTGGAGGGGGTCCCAGCGGCCGCTCCACGCGGTGAGGCCTGGGGGTCCTGGGCTCCGCGTGGCACAGAGGAGGCCGGTGCTGGGGTGGAGGAGGCAGTCACAGCAGGGGAGGGCAGTTGTGGGCAATCAGGCTTGCAGGGGAGGGCAGTTGTGGGTGATCGGGCCAGCAGGGGAGAGTTAGGCGTTAATCAGGCTGACAGGGGAGCAGTTAGGGGGCGATCAGACTGGCAGGCAGAAGTGGTTAGGGGTAATCAGGCAGGCAGGCAGGCAAGCGGTTAGAAGCCAGCAGTCCTGGATTATGAGAGGGATGTCCGACTGCCGGGCCTACACCAGCAGTCGGACATCCCCTGAGGGGTTCCAGATTAGAGAGGGTGCAGACTGTGCTGAGGGACACCCCCCCCCCATGCATGAATTTCATGCAGTGGGCTTCTCGTATTTATAATAATTAAAAATCATAAGGGTGACCCTAGAACCTTTTAAATCACTACAAAAAGGTGAAATAATATAAAAGTAATTATAGTATATTTCTAGTATATGTAAATATGATCTATGTATAACTATTACTATAATGTAATATCTCAAAATACTGTAATCCCCAGTGATTATGAATGATAAATTTTTCAGTCTTAATTGAAACTTGCTTTTTGCATCCAGTTTTTAGAGTCCGAAGTTGTGTACAGTAAATCAAAATAATATGGAGTTGATACCATATATTAGATACTAGAGGCCTGGTGCACAAAATTTGTGCACTTTCTGGGGGGGAGGGGGTCACTCAGCCTGGCCTGCGCCCTCTCACAGTCCGGGAGCCCTCAGTTGGACATCCTTAGCGCTGCTGCGGAGGTGGGAGAGGCTCCTGCCACCACCACTGCACTCGCCAGCCTGTGAGCCTGGCTTCTGGCTGAGCAGTGCTCCCCCTGTGGAAGTGTACTGACCACTAGGGGGCAGCTCCTGCATTGAGCATCTGCCTCCTCATGGTCAGTGCGCATCATAGCAACCGGTCATTCCACTGTTTGGTCGATTTGCATATTAGCCTTTTATTATATAGGATGTGTCCCATTTAAGAGAGATAAAAACGTTGTGTTTACTAATGGATATGAAACAGAATAAAAGCATTTATTGAACAATATTCTTTTTAATATATTTTTGTATTGATTTCAGAGAGGTAGGGAGAGGGAGAGATAGAAACATCAACAATGAGAGAGAATCATTGATCAGCTGCCTCCTGCATGCCCCCTACTGGGGATCAAGCTCGCAACATGGGCATGTGCCCTTGACTGGAATCAAACCCGGGACCCTTCAGTCTGCAGGCCAACGCTCTATCCACTGAGCCAAACCAGCTAGGGCTAGAACAATATTCTTTACTCATTATCAGTAATTCAAAATCAGCTCACCTCCTAACATTTTATATCAATGAAATTGGCAACACATACACATAGCACAAATTGTACTTATTGGAGGGGGGACGGGGACGGGGACATATGTAATACTTCAACAATAAAGATTTATTTTAAAATGTTATAATTGAGTGTTTTTAAAAATGAAAACATCAGGTTATTCGTTTATAAAGAAAACTTTTATAGGAGAAATAGTAAACATTTCAATGGCATCATAATACAAAACTATATTTTTTATTCTTAACTCTTAATTATCTAAAGATTGTTTAACTAGATTACTTACATATTTTGGACATTAATACACTTGTAACCCCTTCTAGACTGTCACATTCCAAAATGTTGGGATTTTTTTTTATCACAGCCCAGTCCCCAGCACATAGTAGGAGTGCAGTCATATTTATTGAATGAATTAATGAATGCGTTGCCTGTATGTTTGGTCATTTGACCATTGGTTTGGCTTTTATGGTAAAGAGAGTAAGGTAAATAGTGACATTGAGAGGTTTGGTAGAAGAGTTTGAAATATTGGCTAAATCCAATAGGATGAATACTACCATCTTTCTAATCCAATATTGGCTCTGCTCTGGGAAAAATAATATAGTTCCTTCTAACTTTTGGATTTGCTACATTCTCTTTTTTCTCTCTTTTAAAAAAAATGATTTCAGAGAGGAAGGGAGAGGGAGAGAGAGATTGAAACATCAATGATGACAGAGAATCATTGATTGGCTGCCTCCTGCACGCCCTCTACTGGAGATCGAGGCTGCAACCCGGGGATGTGCCCCTGATCGGAATCAAACCTGGGACTCTTTAGTCCGCAGGCCGATGCTCTATCCACTGAGCCAAACCGGCTAGGGCTGCTGCATTCTTTATTTCAGTGAAGCGCTGCAATTTCCAAAGTGTTTTTTCCTGTGCATATTTGTTCATGTAAAATTATTTAAGTAAGAGTATCAGTAACTTTCCTATTCCCTGTACAAAGGCTTAAGCTGTACCACTCAGGATTTGAGAAATAGCCCAGCCGGCGTGGCTCTGTGGTGGAGTGTTAACCTATGAACCAGGAGGTCACAGTTCAATTCCTGGTCAGGGCACATGCATGGGTTGTGGGCTCGGTCCCCAGTGTGGGACGTGCAGGAGGCAGCCGATCAGTGATTCTCTCTCATCATTTATGTTTCTATGTCTCCCTCTCCCTTCTTCTTTAAAATCAATAACAAACATATATTTTAAAAAATCTAATGTGGGACAGATTAGATATTCCACTTGAGATGGGGAAAGAGGGCAAGAGACTATTGCTAGGCCTACCTAAGCTATTGGCCCTTTCCTTCCCCAGCCACAGATCAACACCTGTGGCAGCCCTCTGGAACCCTGGAGTCCCATTGAACACATTTTGAAAAATTACTGATTCAGATGGATGCATGTTTTTTTTATCTTGGTAACCCTGTATCTAAACTTGCCTCTTTCGATCCAGTTTGAGGATTGCTGCCAAAATGATCTTCCTAAAATCTCAAGTTACTCCCCTACTCAAAAACCATTTTAAGTATTTCTTTTAAAAATATTTTTATTGATTTCAGAGAGGATGGGAGATGGGGAGAGAGATAGAAACATCAGTGATGAGAGAATCACTGATCGGCTGCCTCCTGCATACCCCACACCAGGGATCGAGCCCACAACCCGGGCATGTGCCCTGACCGGGAATCGAACCATGACCTCCTGGTTCATAGGTTGATGCTCAACCACTGGCCAGCTGGACCATTTTTAAGTATTTCTTAGTTGGGCATTTCAGATAACCCCACAATGTAGCTTCAATATTCCTTGCCAATGGTATCCTTTGTCCCCTCATGTTATTCTGGGCTGCTTAGTTTTTTCCTACTTTGTCTAACTCCCCATTTTTCTAATGCTGTTCAAACTCAACAATCCAAAAATGAACTCATGGTCTCTCCAACCCAAACTAATTTCTGACTTTTCAGCACTGTTAATATGATCACCATTGTGACAGTTGAAATCCTCACTCATCCATTATGGTTTATCCCAAATGCCATGTCTTATAGGAAGTTGT